>NW_027532042.1:0-710 GCF_008692635.1 Crocuta crocuta
TTGGGACATTTTTGATAACTGATTCGATTTCTTCACTAGTTGTGGACCTGTTCAAATTTTCAATCTCTTCCCATGCGAATTTTGGTAGTGAGTGCATGTGTTTCGGAATTTGTCCATTTCTTCTAAATTTTCTAGTCTGTTGGCATATAGTTTGTCATAGTATTCCCTGATAATTGCTTGTATTTCTGATGGTTTGATTGTAATTAGACCTTTTTCAATCATGAATGTATGTATTTGAGTCCTCTCTCTATTCTTTTTGAGAAGCCTGGCTAGAGGTTTGTCAATTTTGTTTATTTTTTCAAAAAAACAAATCCTGGTTCCGTTGATCTTTTCAATTGTTTCATTTGTTTCTATATTGTTTTTATCTGTCCCGATTTTTATTATTTCTCTTCTCCCCCTGGGTTTGGGTGCTCCTGTTGCTCTCCCTATAGTTCTTATAGGTGCACTGTTAGATTTTGTACTTGTGCTTTTTCTAATTTCTTGAAATAGACCTCTGGTGCAATGCACTTTGCTTTTAGGACTGTCTTTGCTGCATCCCATAGAGATTGGATTGTTGTATTATTGTTTTCATTTGTTTCCATATATTTTTAAATTTGCTCTCTAATTGCCTGATTGGCCCATTCATTCTTTAGTAGGGTGTTCTTTAACCTCCATGTTTTTGGAGGTTTTCCAGACTTCTTCCTGTAATTGATTTCAAGTTTCAAAGCATT
>NW_027532042.1:1049-1573 GCF_008692635.1 Crocuta crocuta
GTGCATAGACATTTATGATTGGTAGTTCTTCCTGATGGATAGACCCTGTAATTATTATGTAATGCCCTTCTTTATCTCTTGTTATTGTCTTTTATTTAAAGTCCAGTTTGTCTGATATAAGTATAGCTACTCCAGCTTTCTTTTGATTTCCAGTAGCATGATATATATTTCTCCATCCCCGTACTTTCAATCTGAAAGTATCTTCCAGTCTAAAATGAGTTTCTTGTAGACAGCAAATAGATGGATTTTGCTTTTTATCCATTCTGCTACCTTATGTCTTTTGATTGGCGCATTCAGCCCATTTGCATTCAGTGTTATTATTGAAATATGTGGGTTTATAATCTTTGTCTCCTTTGTGACCTTTGTGGGGTTCATGTTTGTGGTGGTGTCCCTGGTATCTTTGTTCCTTGCAACAATTCCTTCAGAGCGTCCCCCTCAGGATTTCCTGTAAGGCTGGCTTAGTGGTGACAAATTCTTTACATTTTTGTTTATTTGGAAAGATTTTTATCTCTCCTTCTATTCTG
>NW_027532043.1:0-31865 GCF_008692635.1 Crocuta crocuta
TCTGGTCCTGGCAGATGGGTCAGCTTTGTACCCCAGGCAGGTGGGAACTGGACGGGCTCAAGTCACACCATGGAACAGGGCCACTGGTGTTTTCAGATTAGTCACGTCTGAGTGACTGTCATCTCACCCCATCCATTGAAAGGCTGAGAGATTTTCCACGAAGAGATGAAAACCGAAGGCAAACATTATTCATGGAAACGAGCGGGTGCAAACGGGGTGCGTGACAAGGGATGTAGGAAGATCAGGCAGAGGGGAGCTTCAGCCCTGGCCTCCCTCGCCTCCCCTCCCCTGCCCACTATCCGGAGATTCTCCTTGGGGAGTGGTCCCGAGAGGGGCTGGAGCCAGGCTAGCCAGGTGGAGGGCCAGGCTTGCCTGGACGTGAGGCCAGGACGTGATTTTTTTTAGCTTCAGTGTTTTAATACTTGTTGGTGCAACATTATTACTTTCATACAAAATTTTTGAAGAGGATCCGACAAATGTGCCTTTACGAGGGTGACTTTAACAGTGCCTCCATACCAATCGGAGGACGTTGCTTTCATAGTGGATGCTGACTTCCTTTGGAAGAGTTTGAAACTTTGTGGGTTGTGCAGGATACTAGCTCCAGTCTCCAAAGTGCCCCCCCATGCTGCACCGTCCTCTTCTGGACATATGTGTTCAGTTCCGCAGGCCAGCCTGGGACGCCTTCATTGCACCTGCATGTGTAGCTGTGGTGGTTCCAGGACTCCGATCAGATACAGGAGCTTCTGTGGATATTCACGTGGGCAGAGACCCCATCTCCCATGTATATAAATGGTGAGAGTGGAAGGTGAGTGTCCTGATTTGACTCAAAGAATTTTGCATCTGTTCTGTTGGTCCAAGGACAACTTTCCTGGGTTTTTAGGCTGGCACAGCAGTCAGAGGGCCATAGAAGGGATTTTAAATTTTCACAGGAGAAGTGTGCCAAGCCTCCCAGAGGCTTCCATGGTTTCAAGGGTTGATCCTGTTTCTGGAGGCCGACTTGATATATTTCAGGATGCTCCTCAGAAACATAAATACTATACGGTACAGCAGACATGGCTTTCCTGTAGAGGAAATCTATGGAAGGTTGTATCTTAGCAACTAAAAAGTAATTCACAGTAAGAAAACTAATAATGAAAATAATGATGAATGACAATAAGAATCATGATAATGATCATAATTAAGGGGGTTGAATTATTATGTTAATTATAATCATGAGCCTCAGGAGAGGGAGAACAGAAGACAGCCTTCTCTGAGTTGAGTGGTAATGAGGGTGTTTCTAGATGTAATAGTGACATATTTTCCACAAAGAAATCCAACCCAGGTCAGGGATTGAGATATCCTGTGTCAACCATGGAAGGAGAGCCTTGTGAGCTACAGTGGAGGGACTTTGCCTTTGCACTCTGAAAACCCACCTCCCAGGAGTGAGGACAGCTGGATGATAGGGTGTGGCTCCATGCGAGGAATGCAGGGGCCCCAATCCACACCCGGCTGGCAGAAGTATCACTAGGACTAAGATTTTTCTCCCAGTGTTCTGTCACCTTTTGTATGCTAGCTGCCTCTCCGCCATCCATCTTTGTCAAACCCACAAAGCTCAGGCATCTCAATGCCTGTCTGGGCCCGTGATTGTAGGACATCATCCTTGTTACTTTCTGATCTGCAAGGGGTGACACGGGACGGTAGAAGACAGGAGCAGGGTTCCTGGACGATTTGAACTGTTAGCAGATGTGGGGGTTGACTCCGCTGCAAAAAGCCACCTGCCTCATGGCAACCAGCCCCCAGAGTGACTGACAACCAGTGACTGATGGAGGTGGGGAATACCTAGGCCTGGCCACTTGGCTTCCGTTGAGGACAAGTATGAGGACCCTGCTAGCTCTACAGCAACCTGTGTGGTTGGGCTGATGGTGGAAGGCTAGACTTCTCCCTCCCCAGCCTTTCCAGCAATGTTCCTCTTGAGATCACTCCTCAGTGAGCACCCAGGGGAGTAAACTCCATCCCGTCTGCTCTCTGAGAACATAAAGTGAAAAGATTCCAGGGAAGGTAGGGCTTACACACAGAAGGAATCCACATCTGCTGAAGTTGGAAATAACATAAATATCAACAATAGCCGAATTATGGAAGAGCCCAAATGTCCATTGACTGACAAATGGGTAAGGAAGATGTGCTGAGTATATACGATAGAGTACTACTGAGTGATGAAAAGAGAATGAAATCTTGACATTTGCAACAATGTGGATGGAACTAGAGTGTATTCTGCTACATGAAATAGGTCAGTTAGAGAAAGATAAATTTCGTATGATTTCACCCATATGTGGAATTTAAGAAACACAACAGATGAACCTATGGGAAGGGAAGGAAAAATAAGGAAAACAGAGAGGGAGGAAAAGCATAAGATTCTCTCAAATACAGAGAACAAAATGAGAGTTACTGTTGTGGAGGTGGGTAGTGGACAGGCCAAATGGTGATGGGCAGTAAGGGGGTCACTTGTTGGGATGAGCACTGGGTATTGTATGTAAGTGATGAATCACTCAATTCTACTTCTACTCCTGAAATAATTATTTCACTATATGTTAACTAACTTGGATTTAAATAAAAACTTAAAAGGAAAAGAAAAGAACATAAGACTGAAGACATGCCATGACATATTTTTTTGTAGATTAGAACGTTTGAATTGTCAGCAAGAAAGATGTCCATAAATTAATAGGGACAAAAAATCAGATTGGTGTGGGATAAGGAGAAAGGTGGATCCTCCCTCAGCTTGGAATACAAGATGAGAGAGAAGCAGTTGGAAGTAAATGGAGATGGAAGTTTTCTTTTTGTTGTTATTTGTTGTTTTTTATTTAAAATATTTTAATGTTTATTCATTTTTTGAGAGAGAGAGAGAGAGAGTGTGCATGTAAACAGGAACATGCAGAAAGAGAGGGAGACAGAATCTGAAGTAGTCTCCAGGCTTTGAGCTGTCAGCACAGAGCCCAACTCAGGGCTTGAACCCACAAACTCCAAGATCATGACCTGAGCCAAACTCAGACACTTACCAGACTGAGCCACTCAGGAGTCCTTTTTTTGTTTTTTGTTTTGTTTTGGTTTGTTTACATTTGAAATGTCAGGTGGANGAGGGAGTGCTTTCAAATAATGTATATACGCTTTAAATTATAGCATAAAATTCATGATACAGTAGGAGTGAATAGGGACTGAACACAAGTGCAGGAATTAATTACTTGAGATTAAAAGTCATTAATTTCCTGTTCTAAGGGAGATGAGTGAAAGTGTAGGACTACATTAAATCTAGTGGTTGAGGGGCGCCTGGGTGGCTCAGTCGGTTAAGTGTTCGACTTCGGCTCAGGTCATGATCTCACTATTCTGGAGTTCAAGCCCCACGTCAGGCTCTGTGCTGACAGCTCAGAGCCTGGAGCCTGTTTCAGATTCTGTGTCTCCTCTCTGTCTCTGCTCCTCCCCTGCCTGTGTTCTGTCTCTCTCTCTCTCTCAAAAATGAATAAACATTAAAAATAAATAAATCTAGTGATTGAAAGTATCTAAATCCGAAATTACCTGCTTCAATTGTGAGCTCATTAATACACTATCTGATAAATGTGAAAGAAGAGTCCATGGAGACCACATGGTAGTGCTAGAGGTCTGACATGCTCTTCGGTGATCATGGAAGAAGGAACTGGCATGCATGGTTTACCAAGAATGCCAGGCATTTTCGGAGAAAGAAACAAAATGTCCTCAGATGCAATGAACTCCTTACTACATACATCCTCTGGTTTAATTATTTCCTCTTGGAGTTTTAGGGAGTTTTAAGCCAGAAGAGCCTATCTCTACAACTGTAAGAGTTCCACTCAAATGTGTAAATCAACTGTGAATGACATGGAAACAAAATTATTTAGTCTATTTCATTATGTAGTAACACCCTTATTTATTTCCCCACTAACCAAGAAATAATGTATAACATTCTTTTCCCCATTTTCTTTGGATAATTAATAAATTGTTACTGTGCTCTTGAAAGTATGTGATCAGTGCCCAGCAGTCAAGGAAACATTAAAAAAAATTTTTTATTCCATATTCCCCCCAGTTTTGTGTCTGTAGGGATCCACAGTATCTGATGCTCTGCTTCATTTCCAAGACATACAATGTTTCTTGGTTCACAGAATGCACTCCAAAGTACTTAGGAATGAGTCAAGGAATAAATGGATGTTCTAATACCTCTTCAGAGTGTCCTAAGTCTCCACTCTCTGGCTTGTGTGAGGGCTGCCATTTTGTATGAGTGTGGAGAATCCAATCAAACTGAACAGGGTGTGTCCCACAGGCTGCAGCTGTTTAGGATCAATTCAGTCAGGGTGTGACCCTGGAATGTAGCCCTTGAATAGGTTTATTAACGGTTTTTCCTAGAACAAAAGGGAAGTCACACAGGCATTTGCCTTGAGAAGAAACGGAGAAGTCTGGGTACTGGGAGAAGAGAACAAGCGGAATTGGCTGCTTGTCTGTGGAACTCACCACGCAATCTGTTTGGCTTCAGCACCTCCTCCAACTCTGAGTTCTGGTGAGTTCTGCACATTGTGACATGTGAGCTGGCCTCACCCCTTAAAATTACGTAGGTTGTATATCTCTTTACACATCTGTGTAAACTTTTTTTAAAAATGTTTGTTTGTTTGTTTATTTATTTATTTATTTTGAGAGATGAGGGAGCACGGGGCGGGGGGGAGAGAGAAAATCCCAAACAGGCTCCTCACTTAGTGTGGAGCCTGACTCAGGGCTTAATTCCATGAACCACAAGATCATGACCTGAGCCAAAATCAAGAGTCAGACACTCAAATGATGAGACACCCAGTCACCCCTAGACATCTGTCTAATCAAGGCAGCTCCTTGTAATGTTTATATTTCATTGTGTCAACATTTAGGCTACATTCTGATTCCCTATTTCTGACTATTTGTGTCTCCTTTCCTTATTGGTCTTCAATCAACTTAGCTATTTTATCCACCTACCTTAAGATCTTAGATCTTTGTTTTCAAAGAAAATAACTAGCAGCCACGTGTGAGTATAAAATTTAAAATCATAAAATTAATGGTGCTTGGGTGGCTCAGTCGGTTAGGCATCCGACTTCGACTCAGGTAATGATCTTGCAACCTCTGAGTTCGAATCCCGCGTTGGGCTCTGTGCTGATAGCTCAGAGCCTAGTGTAGCAGGATTCTCGCACAGAGTCGTGACAACGAGGCTTTTCTTTCCAGGAAGCAACTTTATTCCAGCCGGCATCACTCAGTTGGGTTCGTACCCAAAGAATTGAGCCCCTAACCCGACATGGCATGGGTGTTTTAAAATATATTTTTTACTTCTTTGTCTCCCATGTATGGTAACACACAAACATGCAGTCTGATTAAAGTGGTCTCATGTTACAGGGTCGTAAGGGATGTTGTCACATATGCGAATAACAAGGTTGCCTTGAGATGTTGTGTGTTTTTTTTCTTTCTTTAGGGACGGGACCCTACCACACTAGAACGACTTTAGATTCTGTCTCCCTCTCTCTCTGCGTCTTTCCCTCTCATGCTCTTGCTCTCTCTCTCTCTCTGAAAATTTAACATTTTTATTTTTTGGACCTCAAATACAGATGGGTGAGTTAATGATCCCTTTGTGCATGATGCTTTTGCATTATTTCTCCATGAAATACATTCAATAACTATTGATGTCAGGGGAGAAATGGGTTTATAAAAGTCTTTGAATTGTTTTACACTATTGTAAAATAGATTCTTAGATGCTTGATATCCAGGCCCAGGAGGGAACCTGAGAGTAGGAAGGGACTGAGGCTTCAGAGAGCAGCCATAGATGCTGGAGAATGATGGCCAGGGCATACGGTAAGAATAATGAAATCTGAGAAATTCTTCAGTGTGTATCTTCAGGTGGAAACCAAACTCTATATGTGGCATGAGCTGGGGAGCGCTCCACTCTGGAATCAGTGAGGGAACTGGAGTATTCAGGATACCATAGGCTAATGAATGTATACAGCGGAATGTTTGTCATGTTCTGATTTGTAAGAGATCTGTGTTGTGACATTCTTTATTTTCAGCCACAACTATAAAGTTACATTTGACCCTGGGATGGAGTGACCTCCAGCACCCTATTCTCAGAGTACACCAATTGTCGTTTGTTGGGCTGGGTGTCACACTCAGGTGAAGGTCTGGGCTTCATGACACATGAGACTGGAAATTGTGCACAGGACTGGATCTCATGGCTTCCTTCTCCGTCCTCAGCTTTGCCTGCTTAGTGCTTCGACTGTCTGTGAGTGAGAACCCAGAGAAAGACACCTGGCAACTGACTAATTGACAATGGTGAGTGGGTATTGCCTCTTCCTACAGAAATCACACCCTAGTGCCAGCTGATGGGCGGGGTTTTTCTATTGGCATGGATGTTGCAAGTGGAGTCAGTTGATGTTCAGGCATCTGTGCTCTAATTTCTCCAGTATTCTGGAATACTGCTTATCTGTCAGGAACTTATTGATAATGAATTTCCTTCCTAACATTATGCAAGTTTACGAGAGCTTCCTTTCAGCTTGTGTATTTACAGAAGAGACAAGAGAAGTCTTCCTTCCCTCATCCAGCCATGACCTCATTGGTGGATAATTCACTCATTAACTACTTTTGGATGTAATGGGCTTAGGACGGTGGTGATTGCAAGTACTAGAGGAGTGCTAGGAGAATATGAGAGTCCCAATGAGAGGCAGATGTTTCGGCATGTGAGTATAACTAATCCAGTGTTAGAAGACCTGGTGTGAGCCTTGTTCAGCATTGAGAAGAGCAGGAGAGGGGCACAGAAGGAATGAACAATCATTTTATGTTTTCTTCTCCATTCTATTGTATTATATTCTATTGTATTTGCTAATACAATCATTAGAATTTACACTTTTGAAATGTTCTAAAAAACATAACTAAAATGACCACTATCATGTTTCTCCACAATCACACATTTTTACCTCTTACAAATCAACCTTTTCTTCATATTTGACAACTGGAAGGAATGTAGAAGGGGTAATATTTTCTTAACTGCACTCACATAAAGGAGAGAGAGTATGGTCAGTTGTATGGTACCACACATCATGCGATTTTCTTTTATAATAAAGTATTATGAAGTCAGAATGTGGAGATCTCTGTAAGCATATCCAACAGTTCAGCACTGACAGTGAACTGACAGGAAGCCCCAAAAACATATTGATCTTTCTATACACCTAGCTCCTCCACCCCCTTCCTCAGTGCTGTCATCTCAACCCTCCTACATGGGACGTCTGTAGGGAGTGCTCTATCTAAACCGGAATATCCATGATGTTTTAGGAATCAGTGACGTTTGAAGATATAGCTGTAGACTTCACCAAGGAAGAGTGGGCTCTGCTGGACACGTCCCAGCGGAAGCTGTTCAGAGATGTGATGCTGGAAAGTGAAAGTATCAATCATCCGATCTTTCTGGGTGAGTCTCCCAACATGTACATGTGTGTCCGTCCATTCATTCATTCATTGAAGAAATATCTAGAACAGCTCCGCATATCCTACTCCAAACGCTGCCCTGATTCTTTTATAACTCTCATAATTATATAGAAGGGAGATGTTTCTTCACCTTGTACTTTTTGTCACCACACTGGATTATAATCTTGACCACAGATTCACACCTTTCTTATGACTCAGTCTCCAGCATTAGGACTAGAACTGGAAATTCGCTGGATATTTTAATTCCTAAATTGACTAAACATTTTAAAAACAATGACTGTTTTCGTCACTATGTGGAGGATTGAGACCAGAGTTGTGAGAATAACATTATTTTGATTATTCTTATGAGTCTTATATTCATCGATGCTGTTTGAAAACAATTTTCAACCTAATGTGGAGACATTGATTCTCTCCCATCTTGAAAAGGCTGAAGATTCTGCATTCTTTCTCTGAACTCGTGTGTGGGTATCAGCATCTAGCATGTTCATTGCTTTTGCCTCCATCTGGATTTCCTCCTCGTCCTATGAACGACCTTCAGTGTGGTCTCTGTAGAACTTGTCGATACACGGGTTGACCTTCCATAATATCTTCATTCATCCTTGGTAAATCTTGCCCTGGACTTGGCGATACCAATGTTAATCCCAAAGAACTCGAAATCCATATACTTCCACTTCCCCCCCCACACACACCCCCATCAGGGAAGAATAGCTGCAAAAGACCCTTCCTGTTGGAGCAAGAAGGAGAACTGCAGACTGAAGTAACTGGATTTCTCCAGGAGTAGAGTCCAGTTGAGTAGCAGGGACCTGTGATTCAGTAGGAGCAGGTGCCTACTCTGAGTATGTCCTTTAGAAGTACACCCTGAAGATTTTGTCAAGTGAGTGATACTTTCTAAAACATAAGTGAGGACATTGGGACAGAATTCCTCAGGTGGTTACAATCCTTGCATAAATCAATCACAATGCATGTTTCTTCCTGCCCCCGTCTTTCTCTTTAGGGAAAAAAAAATATCCATGCAATTACTGCAGTGACACTTTGATGTATTGGCAGGTGGTTTCAATCCTTGCAGAAATCAATCACAATGCATGTTTCTTCCTGCCCCTGTCTTTCTCTATAGGGAAAAAAATATTCATGCAGTTACTGAAGGGAAACATTGATGTAATGGTCCTGATCTTTCCATTAAGAGATCTTCCAACCATTTGCTGACCCAACATCTTTCCACCACTTTACATCTTTCATATTATCAATGCTCATTGTTTTCTAATTGACAATGAACTTTAAAATGTTACTATGACCCAAAGTATTTGTTCATTTGGCACACGTTCCCAAAGAAGTGCCAATTTCTGAATCATACTTGTGTGGACCCTGGTGCTTTTCTACATTTTTATTCCCCTAATGCTGTTCTAACAATTAATATTTTTTCAAATATTTTAGGCATGGAAAGTCTCCACAGAAAACAAGAAATGATATTAACACGACATACNCGTCTTTCTCTTTAGGGAAAAAAAAATATCCATGCAATTACTGCAGTGACACTTTGATGTATTGGCAGGTGGTTTCAATCCTTGCAGAAATCAATCACAATGCATGTTTCTTCCTGCCCCTGTCTTTCTCTATAGGGAAAAAAATATTCATGCAGTTACTGAAGGGAAACATTGATGTAATGGTCCTGATCTTTCCATTAAGAGATCTTCCAACCATTTGCTGACCCAACATCTTTCCACCACTTTACATCTTTCATATTATCAATGCTCATTGTTTTCTAATTGACAATGAACTTTAAAATGTTACTATGACCCAAAGTATTTGTTCATTTGGCACACGTTCCCAAAGAAGTGCCAATTTCTGAATCATACTTGTGTGGACCCTGGTGCTTTTCTACATTTTTATTCCCCTAATGCTGTTCTAACAATTAATATTTTTTCAAATATTTTAGGCATGGAAAGTCTCCACAGAAAACAAGAAATGATATTAACACGACATACCAACAAAAAGGGCATAGCCCTCACTGTGCCAAAGGTAAGTGTCATGGGTATAGTCCCTAGACATCCAAACTAAAGGCCTAAAGGTAATGAGATATGTTGATAACTGAGGACAATTGCCTTAATGTTATTAACTTAGGATTAAGCTTTTTCCAGGCAAAAGGTTTTGGATAGTTTTAAATCAAAAGAAAGTAACATGAGCTCAAATCAATAATAACCCAATAGAGGGGCGCCTGGGTGGCTTAGTCGGTTGAGCGTCCGACTTTCGCTTAGGTCATGATCTCGCGGTTCGTGGGTTCGAGCCCCGCGTCGGGCTCTGTGCTGACTGCCAGCTCAGAGCCTGGAGCCGGTTTCGGATTCTGTGTCTCCCTCTCTCTCTGACCCTCCCCTGCTCACGCTGTCTCTCTCTCTCTCTCTCCTAGAAATAAATAAAAATATTTAAAAAATTTAAAAAAAGGCATTTAAAAAAAATAAAATAAAAAAAATAAAAAAAAATAATAACCCAATAGAGATACAATTGCATAAACATTGTTTATTACCTAATCTTCTAAATATACTGAAGCCTTCAAACTTAATCTGATACCTCTGCGATTGGGATATTTAAAAAGAGAAAATATTGGTGCCTGCAGAGGAGTAACAACATGTATATGCCACTAACATTTAAAATATTTTAACAGAAGTCTACTACTAGTTGCTACTCTAGAATTTATATGTAGAAACATAATGTATGAAAGTATGTGGGCAACCATTAACCAACTTTCGTCTTCTCCCCAAAGCATAAATATCTTGCTCCAGAGAATCTTATTGAATGTATTGATTTGGGTGATGAGTTTACTCAGAGATCTACATTGACTCAACATTTGGTACTACACCTCAGGAAGAAACATTACACCAGCAAACGGTGTAGAATATCACTTAGTGAACAATCACCCCTTCCTCGACAAAGCCAAATGCACACACGAGGCAAATTATATAAATGTCATGTGTGTGGGAAAGCCTTCAGTAATTGCTTTTGCCTGAGGGGACATGCGATGATTCACACTAGAGAGAAGCCATTTAAATGCCACTTATGTGGGAAAGGCTTTGTGCAAAACTCTGACCTTAGAAACCACAGTCAAACACACACAAGAGAGAAACCATATGAATGCCATGTGTGTGGGAAAGTCTTCAGGCAGAATTCTTACCTGAGACAGCATGAGAAAATTCACACCAGAAAGAAACCATACGAATGCCATCAGTGTAAGAAGGCTTTCAGTCACAGATCCTACCTTAGAAAACATGAGAAAATTCATTCTGGAGAGAAATGTTACCAGTTTCATGAATGTAAGAAAACGTTTAGTCAGAGCTCTGGCCTTAGCCAGCACAAGAGAATCCACACTGGAGATAAACCACGTGTGTGTCTTTTGTGTGGGAAAGCCTTCAGTCAAAGTTCTGAACTCAGACGGCACGAGAGAACACACACAGGGGAGAAGCCATATGAATGTCACCAGTGTGGGAATGCCTTCAGTCAACACTCTAATCTTAGACGACAGGAGAGAACGCACACTGGAGAGCAACCTTACGCATGTCAGGTGTGTGGGAAAGCCTTCAGCCATTATTCTTCCCTTAGACGACATGAGGGTACCCAACACCAGAGAGAAAATCGGGAGTGCCCTCAGTAAGTATTCTGAATAGAGACGACATGGTATTACAGATGCAATGAATGTGGAAGAAGTATCAGTCACAGCTTTAATGTTTAAACTCACCACTGAATGCACATATTGAAGGAAAAGCCTATAGTCAGTATGGGAGATCCTTCAGTCCTCATACTCCTCCATCAAGAAATGTATTTGCATGAGGAAGTGAATTCATATGTATGCCATCCACGTGGCATAGCCTTAATCACTGATCTGATCTTAGATAACAAGGCAGAACACATGCTGTCAATACAATGATACAGATGTTTTCAGCAAAGCACTCAACTTGAAAGATACTGGAACACTTGTTTGTAATTATTGTTCAATATGAACCAACCTGACATGGGAGAGCCCCTGGGTCTGTAATCACTGTGAAAGAACATTCAGCCAAGTACCTGGTATGGTGAGCACAAGAAAATTCAGTGAAGGAATAAACACTGAGGATGTAAGAAGATGAAGGCTCTGAGGAATACCAAACAATTCTTACAAATAATTTAGACCAGAGAAGTTATTCAATATAAAATCATGGGAAATGCTTTATTTAAAGAAAAGCTCAGGCTGCACATGTGAGGATTCAGACTGTACGAAACACTCTCAGTGTGGAGAGTGAAGGGAATTCTTCAGTGATCCCTTATTTCTGAGTCAACAGTAAGGTTCTCACACTGAGGAGATAGCAGTCCTGAAATCAGAGTAGAGAACGCTTCAGCCAGATTTTGTATCAGAAGAGTGTGTGTGTGTGTGTGTGTGTGTGTGTGTGTGTGAGAGTGCGGGCGCGTGTGGTCATTATGCTCTATATGAAAGGGTCTTTTAGTAGACAACCAGCAAGTCATCGAGACTTTGAGAAAATACCTATTTGTGGAAAATGTGGCATGGAATATAGGAGAGTGACATGCTCTGGCAATGTTGAATGTAGGATTTTGTAGTAAATTAAACATTTTTTGAAGATCAACTCTTGCAAATATTGAAACAATAAAACCTGTTGCTAAGGAAGCTAAATGGTGGTGTTCTAGTTTTCTGTATGCAGTTGTAAAGTTTTCATTCTGCACTCCTTGGTATGTGGGTGAGAGCCTTAGCAAAACTCTCTGCATCTCCTCTTTCTCCAACATCTCCTTCCACACAGATCAGCTCCACTCTTTCCAACTTGCCTTCAACACCATCTGTTTCCCGTCAGACCCAGTGGTGGCATAGTCCTGACCTTTAGCCCCACTTTCCTGGTGTCTCAGTGTCAGGAACCCGGTCAGGCAAATCACGGAGGCCCTCACTATCAAGGACATCTAGTCTAAAATTTTTGGTGACCCTTCAGTCTATGTTTCTGCTACTGGAAGCAACCTGGTACCAGAGAGATAGGCAGCTGTGCCCACCCAGCCCCCAGAAAGCTTCTCGGATTTATCCCCAAACTTCTGAATTGAGCTAAATGGTAGCAAGTGTTAATTCCATGACGACAGTCTATATCTTCTTAAGGTAGTTCTTGATTCATGCATCTACCAGGCTCTTAGATAGGGATATAGCAGTTCACCAGCCCACTCTGTAGACCAGAAAATAGGGCTCTAGCAGGATAAAATCCCTAAACCCATTAGCCACCCCATAAGGTGTTTTGTTTTTTTTTTTAATAATGAATGTCATGTACTCTTCCCCAAGCAAAATACGCATTCTCACAAAGGGCATGCCCATGCTTTGTCTCCAAGGCTTGGAAATATTGTCCTTTGACCAACACCAGTTTTGAACCTAAACATCAAAGGGAAATACTCCAAGGAGATCTACTGGGCTGTCTGTGCTCTACCCAAAATAGGACAATCCCAAATACATGGCTTGAGACCAAAGAAATCAGCACATCCCTGATGGACACTGATAGTTCATTAAAAACAAATATCTCCACCAGTGATCCTATGGTCCAGATAGGGTAGAAACCTGGCAACTCATGTGTGAGTATGATGAGCAACTGACTCTATTGCCTGCCTAAGGGAATAAATGCTCTATCCCCAAGCTGTAGTTGAATTGACCGTAACCCTGGGCAACCACCTTATTTGAGACCTATCGGGTGTCTAGCCGGGAATCACCACTCCCTGTGTCACCAGAAGGGAAGGGATAGGGGTGGGGCCTGTGCTCCTGTTGAGACCCCTAAGGTGGATGCATACACCCTTATGTCCCAGTGGGATTTATCCATACCCACATGGATGTGTATTGGGCAGTTGTTGTAGTGAGATTAAGGCACTTCAGTATAGGGCTGATCACATACAATTATCTGATGACAGTGGGGCATAATCACACAAGATTTGTTTGAGTGGCACACTGACAGCCTGATGGAGTGAGGAGGGCCCTAACAGGATGATATCTTCCGGTGGCCACAATGTGGGTCCCCTACCCAGGAAGCTAGGAGGGCAAAGACACCCCCAGAGGTGAGGGGTTAGAGAGGGGACTTACCTGTGGAGAGAATGTCTCTCAACAGCAAGACAGGGAATCTCTGAGCCAGAGGATTAGGAATGAATGACAGGAGCTTGGAGACAGATATTCATGGTTTATCTTATTTCCTGCTAGTAGACATTAGGTGGTGATTCACAGGATAGGCACAGAAGATATGGCCATGCTTAAAATGGCTTAAAATCTACCGATTTGGGCTATGCTTGAAACAATTCAGTGTGTAAAAATTTGAATTTGGCAACAATGGTATTTTGAGCCTAAGAGCTCTGTCTGCTGTGAAGAAATAAACCACATAGGGCTGATATGCAGAGACCATCTTTGGCTCATCCATAAACCATGACCGATCATTTCAAATGATTTGCCTTCGTGTTCACAAATTAGTTTGTCTCCTGATCAAATCTAGTTCTGGGCCACTCTTATTCTGGGTTGGTGTTTTTTTTTTTTTTTTCCTGTTTCATCTGTTGTACTTTTGAACTCCAGAACTTCCATTTACTCCATTTTATAATTTATCTTTATGTATTGAAACTCTTGATTTGGGAAGAGCATGTTCTTCCTGATGTCCTTCGTTCTTTTAGGCACCATTGAAATAGTACTTTTGAAGCCGTGTCCTCAGGGGCAGGATCGTCCGTTTTCTTACTCCCTCTCTCCATCCCCAGAATGAACTGTACTCCATTTCATTTTGTTTGTTTGTTTGTTTGTTTCAAATTGGTATGTAAATTCTAGTTAGTTGACATATGGTGTAATATAGGTTTCAGGAGTAGAACCCAGTGATTCATCACTTACATACAACACCAAGTGCTCATCCCACCAAATGATCTCCTTAATACCCATCACTCATTTTGCCCATCCTCTCACCTCTCTCTCTTCTGGCAACCCTCAGTTTGTTCTCTTTAGTTAAGAATCTCTATGGTTCGCTTCCGTCTATCTCCTTCTCTCCCTCACTCTTTTTTCATTCCCTATGTAGAAGTATTAAAAAAACAGCAGGGCAGAGGTGGGATTCCAATACAGAAAACATAAATGCCTTATAGTATAAGAAGAGGTTTATATTGATAATAAGAACTGTCCTAGAGACAAGTAATACCAATAAGCTCCACACCTTAACAGCGCTCGTCCCATAGTTCAAGCCATGGGGGATTTTTTAAACATTCAATATGGACTTCATATCCGACTACGTAATATGTAAATATTGTGCTTAGATAGCTTTCATTAACAAGATTGTAGTAATGAGACATGGAAAGAACTATGGAAATTAATAGTTTTAAGCATACATTGTACACTAAAGGAAACACACAGACATTGAATATATAAATAAAAAATATTCACAAATAAACACGTAAGACAAATGAATAAAAAAATATCCAGGACTATAAGAATAAACAAATGTTTGCTATTTAAATCTAAGTCTGCAGTACAATATCCACCAAGCAAATCAAGAAATAGTCTGTATTCTTGATGTACAGACTAGGTCTAAATATTCACGTTATATTTTTCAAAAGAGAAATATATAGATTTTCTTCCTCCTCAGGAGCCTGAATGACTCCATTCAAAAGTATTTTCTCATTCTTTCCCAGACATACCTATAGTTACAAATGAATACAAAGGGAGGATAACTTTGTTTAAAGAGCAAAGTAAGAATTACAGCAGATGTGTCTGAGACTATCATCTTACATCGTCCATTGAAAATCCAAGAGATTTTCTAGAAAGAGGTGAAAACCAAAGGTATGCTTCTGCCCTAGCCTCGCTCGCCTCCCCGACCCACCCCACTATCTGGTGGAATCTTCTTAGGGAGGGGTCCTGAGAGTGGCTGGTGCCAGGCTGGCCACGTGGAGCGTCAGGCTGGCCTGGACATGAGGTGAGGCCAACTGAGGGTTGAGAGGAATGGGAAGGGGTGTGGTGATGAGTGGGGCAGGGGTAGGAAGGCTGCGGGGCAGGGTGGGGCAGTGGTCCCTGCCATCTTGGGAGGCCAGGCTGAGGCTGGAGGAAGCCGTGGGCGGGGCTGCAGGGCACGCGGCTGGGAGAGGGCCGCGTCTTGAGGCCAGTGGACAGAGGCCACAGGAGCGGCCTCATGGAGATGATACGAAAGGCCAACCTAAAAGTGCACACATCTTTCCTCAGAGGGAAACTCTTCACAGCACAATGGCATTGCAAGAGGAGGCCCTCCACCTCGACCAGTGCGGGTGCTGATTGGTGGACTGCTTTACGAGAGAGGTGCTCGCTTGGATTACAGGTGGGAATGCCCAGAGAAGAAAGGTCCACATTGCCATCAGAGAATTTCCCCCCAAGATCCCAAAGCCATCTACCTGACACAGTGTCGATGCCCTCATGAGAAATGGTGGAAAATACACCAATATTCACCAAGGGGAGAAAACGCTAAATGGAATGTCTGAGTTACTGTGCGAGAAGAAAGAAACCAAAACGAGGAGACTGGCAGACAGGGAGCCTCATGTGTCAACACAGGGACTTGTCAGCAACAGTGATGTGGGTCACGAGACCAAGTAGCCTGGAAGCTAGTCCTAAGGGGACACAGTGCAGAGGGGATCCCATGCCTCTGAATGTCCTAGCAAGCGCAGTCACCACCCAAGGGACAGAAAGGGACTGGGGAGGGTAGCGTGTGCAGTGAACAGACACTGGAAATAGGTCACAGACACACCGCCCCCATTGGGAAAATGAGAAGCTTGGACATGGAGAATGCTGAAGGGGTTCCCTTCATGAATGTGAACGTACAGGACACAAGGGGACCCTAAGCATCCGTGTAGGCAAACAAGAAACACATATTTAGTAAGGAAACAGGAACACACAGACATGTGTCTTTTTCTTAGAGTAAATATGTATTCTGAATAGTCTATTTCCATTACCATAATAGTTACAAAGGGATGATAGGCACCTGGGGGGCTCAGTAAGTGAAGCGTCCTACTTTGGTTCAGGTCATGCTCTCATGGTTTGTGGATTCAAGCCTCCTGTGGGACTCAGTGCTGACAGCTGGGAGCTTGGAGCCTGCTTCAGGTTCTGTCTACCTCTGTCTCTGCGTTTCCCATGATCGTGGTGTGTGTGTGTGTGTGTGTGTGTGTGTGTGTGTGTGTGANTGTGTCTCAAAAAATAGACAAGCATTAAAAGAAAACATTTTTAAAACGCGTAAAAATGCTAGCCCGCAAGGGTTAATTTCTAGTTTCTAGGAGGGACAACAAAGCTGATTGAATTACTAGGATTTACATGCCTGAAAGGTCATGTGACCTTGGGCGGCTATAAATGTCTGGGAGGGAAGGGAGTGTCCCTCGCTGACCGTTGCTCCTCGGGCACGCCGGACGCCGTCTCCCCCGCTGGAGCGCACCTGCTGCCCACCTTTCTGAACGTCTCGTGACACACAGGAGGAGCACCTCTGCATTTCAGGTGGGTTTGCACCCTGTGGGCCTCACAGGAGCTGGCAGAGACATGGCACAGGGAGCCAATGGAGCTTGTGATGAGCCTCTCCACACCAGGTGAAGGCCTCTTTCGTGTGGCAGCGAATTCGGAGAACAGACACTGGTGACAGGCATGGCTCTCAATGTTGCTGAGGATGTGAGGTTCTCATTTCAAAGGAACAAATCCCCAGAGTCTGATGGGAGTGGGGTTGTGCAGAAGCAGCGACAGCACCAAAATGGAGCGGGTCCTCAAAGCCTAAAGAATTTACTTGTTTACCGAATTTCAGATATTCCTGTCCCATGGGGAACAAGTGAGTTCATTGGGGGTGGGGGAGCAGTTGGAAGGAAACCATAAATAAGAGTTCAGACGCTCACCTGGCCAGCTTCCAATAAGGTAGAAGGGTTACTAGGTTTTTGGAAGTGAATTCGTATTTGAAAATGGCTTCCTTTTGTGTCACATGGGTAGTTTAGATTTTTAAGTGTCAGGAATACTTCCTTTTCCACAGTCAGCTCTCTGTGGGGCAGGTAGTATTGTCATAACATTGATTCCAGTGTAAGTTGGGGCATCATTTCCTGTGGCTTTGCTCCCAGAGTACATTTGAGAGACTTCTTGAAAATCTCTCCAATGAGTCATTCAAGACCACGTCCCCTGCCTTCCCTAAGGCTCCCGTGCTGGGGATGGATCCTCAAGAGACTGTGTAGACATGCAGGAAGGTTAGGTCATGCAGGGTGAGGACTATATTTGACCTGGTGGTCATGACACCCCCTCATGCCTGCTGTTAGAAGCAGCATATGGAAGAGTCATGTATCTGTGTGACTATGACAATCCTTTCTCTTTTGACTCAGTAAATCCAATAACCTCTAGCCAAGGAAGGCTGACTTGACCCTTCAAGGAGGTGGGGCAGATGGCAAGAGGTCACACCAGTCAGGAATGTTACAGACCCTTGAATACCCCAAAATGGAAGAAGCAACATAGGGTCCCCATGGCATGCTGGAATCCCAGGCCAGTGGAGGAGGATCGTAAGGTAAGTGGGTCCTTGAAGGTGTGGTGAAGCAAGTGGTGAGCCACAACTCTAGAGATGGCTATCACCCATGACAAGCTCTGTGTCCCTAAGTCAGTTGTCTTTTCCTAGCCAAGGATGGTCTGCCTTGGAATCTCCCCAGCAGGCTCACTAGGATCTTCAGATCTGGGGATCAGTCTTTCTGGTCAGCTCTAGGCTGGTGTTTGTCCAAATCTTTCCATGTGGCTCATTCTATGCAGTCTGAAATCTCCCATGCCTCCAGTGGTCTCTGCCCCACAGAGGTCTGGGTAGCATTCTATGATATTAAATATACCGAAGCTCAAGGGTCATATATGATGTACCTTGTCCAGGACCAATCTTCCATTCTAAGAATACGTCCTTCTCTTGTTCTTTGTAGTTGGATTGTGGTTTGTTCTCATTCACTGAGCTCCTCCACCGTTCTTCACACAGGTAAAATTTAAGCACTATAGAGCCTTTGGGCACAAAGCATCAAGCAGCTGGTGCCCCACTAAGCACTGGGATGGGTTCCTGGCTCCCCAGGCCATGGATTCCAGGAAGCCGAGGGAGAACCTGGAGCAACGAAGGTTATGGAAGACACGAAATGCAGCTCCTTCTACTTCCCATGCTTTGTTGTGTGGGCAAGAAACTCAGCAGAGGAAAGGGCTGCTCCAGAGATTCCCCAGGAGACCCCTAGGAAGACAGCAGCGATCCTGGCAGGAATCTACAGAATCCTGTGACTATGTGAAGGTGAGTGTCCTCTGTTCCTGCTTTTGTCTCTCCCTGGCACAGTGATGGGGTTCATTGCCCACCTGGGAGCAGATGGGTTTGGACTTTGATTCTGACCAAGGTGATTTCCCTGTGGGTCCTTTCCGCCCACTTTTCCTATGTCCTTGCTTCTGCAGGATCCCTTGTATGTGTTCTAACTGTGTGGCTGGTGAGGGTGTGTACATTAAATCAAGACACTCTTCCAACACCTAGATCCCTCTCTGGAAGAACAGGCATCCTTTTTTGTGACACACACTCCCAAATTGGCCCTGGAACTCACTAGCCTCCATAGTGAATCCCAACCAGCACGATTTCTGTACTTTCCCTAGAAGCCTGAATGGAAGTGCTGGTCCACTTCCGGGGTCACACATGTTGGAGACCATTGCCTGTAGTCCCTCTGATGGAATCGAAGCATCCAGGCGACCCTGCCCGGTGTTGATTTCCCATCGGCACTGAGCTGGAGGACCTCTTCCTCTGCCAATGGAATCCTTCTCTGTCTGTCCCAGTGCTTGGGCATGGCCTAAGGTCTTGGCGTTTCTGTTTCGTTGCTTGCTGTGCTGGTCGTGAATGTGTCCTTGGCGGTGAGGCAAAACTAACGACTGTTCTCTGTGCCTTGTGTGTCCCCACAGCATCCACACAGGCCGATGCCCGTGTACACCACCAAGAGGGCATGTGTCTCGGAGCCACAAGCAGTCCCGGGTGAGCCTCCTAGCAGGAACCCCGTACCGACCCAGCTGTCCCCGTCGGCTTCTGTCGGGAGATGTGCGGCGAGCACCTGGCCAACTGCTGGACGCCGTGACGCCCCGGGTGTGGGGGCCCCTGAGCCGCCTGCCCCGGCACGCCAACGCTCTGCCCGGGATCCCGGCCTCGTCGTCCAGCCGACTGAACACAGGCCCCGATGGGCCTCCCGTGAGGGTCCGCAGGCCGTCTCCAAGGCGCATGGCCTTGGCCACGCCCAGGCACCAGCCAAGCGTCCTGAGGTCGAGTCTCCTCCTCCCGCAACCCGACGGGCTCCCGTCGCCCAGCCCCACATGCCGGCACCAGCCAAGAGATGGGCCCCGATCCCCGACGAGATGTGCCAGAACCCTCCAAAGAAACCGCGATGGAGCCCCTTCCACCAACCCGACTGGAGCATAGGGAGCACCCAGGTGTGGCTTGGTCAGAGTCTGTGTCGTCCAGCAAGAGGAAGTGCCTGTGGACACAAGGCTCAGCCCACATGACCCAGAAGAAATCTGCCTCCATGCAAAGCATGGAATTCCAGCCACCACTTCCCAGACCTCACCTGGACACTCTCCAGGCATGGACCGTGTCCCCATGTGCACCGTGTCAGCAGGCTCCTGACCAGCCGCTCCAAATGGTCTTCAGACAACTGGATACAGGTGGCTGGAGCTCCAGGTTCCTAGCGGGCATCTCACTGCCACCTCCTAAGAGGCCACCCCACCCTGGTCAGGACCCGCCTGTCACAAACAAGCCTGACGGACCCTGTGTGTGCATCTCATTGAGTGTCCTCTTTGATCACCTACAAATTTCCTCATCCTCGGATAAGTGTGATTGGTAGTGAGATACCTGAAGGCCTCTGGGTCTTGAGCTCCAACTTGGTGTCCTTAGGAGGCGAGTGTTTAATTGAAAACACGTTTCAGGTTTGGCTATTTATGGCGAATTAGCAATTCCCCTGTTGGGCTCGATATACGAAATTGGAGCCCTGATCATATTTCGATATCACACTTGTATCGCATGTATGCATACATCCTTTCCCCCAACATAGTACACACTTTTTCTTTAGGTAATATGTGTTCTATTTCACATGATATTTATCAATGTGGGTGTACAGCTTATTTTATTTAAGTGCATAGTTAAGAAATTTAGTGAAATTAGAGGAGTAAGTTGTAAGCCTGAATGTAAACATAACCTATGAAATCAAATGTTTCTGATTTGCAAATGTCTCATTTGGAGATTCTGAATAAAGGATCCAACTGTTGACCCTGCCAATTTGAAGTAGAGATGAAATTTGGTAGGCTCTCTGATGGTATTTTTGTGCAAATTGTAATGGGGAATATATTACCTACTTTCTTCATTTTTGTTATTAAGTGTTAACATGAAGTTATGTTTCTGTTTTCCATATTTAATAAAATTTCTATAGAGAGTACATAATGTGAGTGGTTTTTTCCTCAGCTTTAAGATTATTTATAATTATTTACTTTGTCAAAACTTAATTACCTGTCAGGAAAGAAGAGCTCGATAGGACATATGTCTTCATAGACATTCAGAATCTCAGGCAAACCCAGTTGGAGTACGTAAACACATGCTTATTAAAATTATCTCCATGTGATTGGGCACCTGGGTAGCTCATTCGGTTAAGCATCTAACTCCTGACTTCAGGTCATGATCACATGGTTCATGAGTTCAAGCCCCGTGTCTGACAGTGGAGAGCCTGCTTGGGATTCTCTCTCTGTCTCTGTGTCTCTCACTCTGCCCCTCCCCAACTCATTCCCTCTCTCCCCACCCAAAGAATCAATACCTAAACACTAAAAATATTTCCCGGTGATCCTGTGTACCTCCAATGTGCCCTGCATGCAGCCTCAGTCTCTCTCGCCCATAATGGGATCCGAGGTTTCATATATGCATATGTCGGAATCCTACTTCAGGAGATGCACATTTTGGTTGCCTTTTGGAGACCAGCGCTTGGGAGTTGCTGCCTTCCATAGGATTTTAGGAAACAGCAATGTTGGACATGCCAGGCACGNGGTGTGTGTGTGTGTGTGTGTGTGTGTGTGTGTGTGTGTGTGTGTCTCAAAAAATAGACAAGCATTAAAAGAAAACATTTTTAAAACGCGTAAAAATGCTAGCCCGCAAGGGTTAATTTCTAGTTTCTAGGAGGGACAACAAAGCTGATTGAATTACTAGGATTTACATGCCTGAAAGGTCATGTGACCTTGGGCGGCTATAAATGTCTGGGAGGGAAGGGAGTGTCCCTCGCTGACCGTTGCTCCTCGGGCACGCCGGACGCCGTCTCCCCCGCTGGAGCGCACCTGCTGCCCACCTTTCTGAACGTCTCGTGACACACAGGAGGAGCACCTCTGCATTTCAGGTGGGTTTGCACCCTGTGGGCCTCACAGGAGCTGGCAGAGACATGGCACAGGGAGCCAATGGAGCTTGTGATGAGCCTCTCCACACCAGGTGAAGGCCTCTTTCGTGTGGCAGCGAATTCGGAGAACAGACACTGGTGACAGGCATGGCTCTCAATGTTGCTGAGGATGTGAGGTTCTCATTTCAAAGGAACAAATCCCCAGAGTCTGATGGGAGTGGGGTTGTGCAGAAGCAGCGACAGCACCAAAATGGAGCGGGTCCTCAAAGCCTAAAGAATTTACTTGTTTACCGAATTTCAGATATTCCTGTCCCATGGGGAACAAGTGAGTTCATTGGGGGTGGGGGAGCAGTTGGAAGGAAACCATAAATAAGAGTTCAGACGCTCACCTGGCCAGCTTCCAATAAGGTAGAAGGGTTACTAGGTTTTTGGAAGTGAATTCGTATTTGAAAATGGCTTCCTTTTGTGTCACATGGGTAGTTTAGATTTTTAAGTGTCAGGAATACTTCCTTTTCCACAGTCAGCTCTCTGTGGGGCAGGTAGTATTGTCATAACATTGATTCCAGTGTAAGTTGGGGCATCATTTCCTGTGGCTTTGCTCCCAGAGTACATTTGAGAGACTTCTTGAAAATCTCTCCAATGAGTCATTCAAGACCACGTCCCCTGCCTTCCCTAAGGCTCCCGTGCTGGGGATGGATCCTCAAGAGACTGTGTAGACATGCAGGAAGGTTAGGTCATGCAGGGTGAGGACTATATTTGACCTGGTGGTCATGACACCCCCTCATGCCTGCTGTTAGAAGCAGCATATGGAAGAGTCATGTATCTGTGTGACTATGACAATCCTTTCTCTTTTGACTCAGTAAATCCAATAACCTCTAGCCAAGGAAGGCTGACTTGACCCTTCAAGGAGGTGGGGCAGATGGCAAGAGGTCACACCAGTCAGGAATGTTACAGACCCTTGAATACCCCAAAATGGAAGAAGCAACATAGGGTCCCCATGGCATGCTGGAATCCCAGGCCAGTGGAGGAGGATCGTAAGGTAAGTGGGTCCTTGAAGGTGTGGTGAAGCAAGTGGTGAGCCACAACTCTAGAGATGGCTATCACCCATGACAAGCTCTGTGTCCCTAAGTCAGTTGTCTTTTCCTAGCCAAGGATGGTCTGCCTTGGAATCTCCCCAGCAGGCTCACTAGGATCTTCAGATCTGGGGATCAGTCTTTCTGGTCAGCTCTAGGCTGGTGTTTGTCCAAATCTTTCCATGTGGCTCATTCTATGCAGTCTGAAATCTCCCATGCCTCCAGTGGTCTCTGCCCCACAGAGGTCTGGGTAGCATTCTATGATATTAAATATACCGAAGCTCAAGGGTCATATATGATGTACCTTGTCCAGGACCAATCTTCCATTCTAAGAATACGTCCTTCTCTTGTTCTTTGTAGTTGGATTGTGGTTTGTTCTCATTCACTGAGCTCCTCCACCGTTCTTCACACAGGTAAAATTTAAGCACTATAGAGCCTTTGGGCACAAAGCATCAAGCAGCTGGTGCCCCACTAAGCACTGGGATGGGTTCCTGGCTCCCCAGGCCATGGATTCCAGGAAGCCGAGGGAGAACCTGGAGCAACGAAGGTTATGGAAGACACGAAATGCAGCTCCTTCTACTTCCCATGCTTTGTTGTGTGGGCAAGAAACTCAGCAGAGGAAAGGGCTGCTCCAGAGATTCCCCAGGAGACCCCTAGGAAGACAGCAGCGATCCTGGCAGGAATCTACAGAATCCTGTGACTATGTGAAGGTGAGTGTCCTCTGTTCCTGCTTTTGTCTCTCCCTGGCACAGTGATGGGGTTCATTGCCCACCTGGGAGCAGATGGGTTTGGACTTTGATTCTGACCAAGGTGATTTCCCTGTGGGTCCTTTCCGCCCACTTTTCCTATGTCCTTGCTTCTGCAGGATCCCTTGTATGTGTTCTAACTGTGTGGCTGGTGAGGGTGTGTACATTAAATCAAGACACTCTTCCAACACCTAGATCCCTCTCTGGAAGAACAGGCATCCTTTTTTGTGACACACACTCCCAAATTGGCCCTGGAACTCACTAGCCTCCATAGTGAATCCCAACCAGCACGATTTCTGTACTTTCCCTAGAAGCCTGAATGGAAGTGCTGGTCCACTTCCGGGGTCACACATGTTGGAGACCATTGCCTGTAGTCCCTCTGATGGAATCGAAGCATCCAGGCGACCCTGCCCGGTGTTGATTTCCCATCGGCACTGAGCTGGAGGACCTCTTCCTCTGCCAATGGAATCCTTCTCTGTCTGTCCCAGTGCTTGGGCATGGCCTAAGGTCTTGGCGTTTCTGTTTCGTTGCTTGCTGTGCTGGTCGTGAATGTGTCCTTGGCGGTGAGGCAAAACTAACGACTGTTCTCTGTGCCTTGTGTGTCCCCACAGCATCCACACAGGCCGATGCCCGTGTACACCACCAAGAGGGCATGTGTCTCGGAGCCACAAGCAGTCCCGGGTGAGCCTCCTAGCAGGAACCCCGTACCGACCCAGCTGTCCCCGTCGGCTTCTGTCGGGAGATGTGCGGCGAGCACCTGGCCAACTGCTGGACGCCGTGACGCCCCGGGTGTGGGGGCCCCTGAGCCGCCTGCCCCGGCACGCCAACGCTCTGCCCGGGATCCCGGCCTCGTCGTCCAGCCGACTGAACACAGGCCCCGATGGGCCTCCCATGAGGGTCCGCAGGCCGTCTCCAAGGCCCATGGCCTTGGCCACGCCCAGGCACCAGCCAAGCGTCCTGAGGTCGAGTCTCCTCTTCCCGCAACCCGACGGGCTCCCGTCGCCCAGCCCCACATGCCGGCACCAGCCAAGAGATGGGCCCCGATCCCCGACGAGATGTGCCAGAACCCTCCAAAGAAACCGCGATGGAGCCCCTTCCACCAACCCGACTGGAGCATAGGGAGCACCCAGGTGTGGCTTGGTCAGAGTCTGTGTCGTCCAGCAAGAGGAAGTGCCTGTGGACACAAGGCTCAGCCCACATGACCCAGAAGAAATCTGCCTCCATGCAAAGCATGGAATTCCAGCCACCACTTCCCAGACCTCACCTGGACACTCTCCAGGCATGGACCGTGTCCCCATGTGCACCGTGTCAGCAGGCTCCTGACCAGCCGCTCCAAATGGTCTTCAGACAACTGGATACAGGTGGCTGGAGCTCCAGGTTCCTAGCGGGCATCTCACTGCCACCTCCTAAGAGGCCACCCCACCCTGGTCAGGACCCGCCTGTCACAAACAAGCCTGACGGACCCTGTGTGTGCATCTCATTGAGTGTCCTCTTTGATCACCTACAAATTTCCTCATCCTCGGATAAGTGTGATTGGTAGTGAGATACCTGAAGGCCTCTGGGTCTTGAGCTCCAACTTGGTGTCCTTAGGAGGCGAGTGTTTAATTGAAAACACGTTTCAGGTTTGGCTATTTATGGCGAATTAGCAATTCCCCTGTTGGGCTCGATATACGAAATTGGAGCCCTGATCATATTTCGATATCACACTTGTATCGCATGTATGCATACATCCTTTCCCCCAACATAGTACACACTTTTTCTTTAGGTAATATGTGTTCTATTTCACATGATATTTATCAATGTGGGTGTACAGCTTATTTTATTTAAGTGCATAGTTAAGAAATTTAGTGAAATTAGAGGAGTAAGTTGTAAGCCTGAATGTAAACATAACCTATGAAATCAAATGTTTCTGATTTGCAAATGTCTCATTTGGAGATTCTGAATAAAGGATCCAACTGTTGACCCTGCCAATTTGAAGTAGAGATGAAATTTGGTAGGCTCTCTGATGGTATTTTTGTGCAAATTGTAATGGGGAATATATTACCTACTTTCTTCATTTTTGTTATTAAGTGTTAACATGAAGTTATGTTTCTGTTTTCCATATTTAATAAAATTTCTATAGAGAGTACATAATGTGAGTGGTTTTTTCCTCAGCTTTAAGATTATTTATAATTATTTACTTTGTCAAAACTTAATTACCTGTCAGGAAAGAAGAGCTCGATAGGACATATGTCTTCATAGACATTCAGAATCTCAGGCAAACCCAGTTGGAGTACGTAAACACATGCTTATTAAAATTATCTCCATGTGATTGGGCACCTGGGTAGCTCATTCGGTTAAGCATCTAACTCCTGACTTCAGGTCATGATCACATGGTTCATGAGTTCAAGCCCCGTGTCTGACAGTGGAGAGCCTGCTTGGGATTCTCTCTCTGTCTCTGTGTCTCTCACTCTGCCCCTCCCCAACTCATTCCCTCTCTCCCCACCCAAAGAATCAATACCTAAACACTAAAAATATTTCCCGGTGATCCTGTGTACCTCCAATGTGCCCTGCATGCAGCCTCAGTCTCTCTCGCCCATAATGGGATCCGAGGTTTCATATATGCATATGTCGGAATCCTACTTCAGGAGATGCACATTTTGGTTGCCTTTTGGAGACCAGCGCTTGGGAGTTGCTGCCTTCCATAGGATTTTAGGAAACAGCAATGTTGGACATGCCAGGCACGTGGTGATCAAAATGTCTCCTTAGGAACTGGCTATCTTTCTTCTGACCCTCGGGACAAACTCTGAGGAAGACCAAGGGATACCCCATAGGTCTATAGAGAGGGTTTCCTTCGTTAGGAAGAACCATGCCTGCTCCTTCCCCCTACAGAGCAGTGCTTCGGGGTTGCTCCCCTCTGTCTCTGCAGAGGTGTGCTACTAGAAAGCAGAGCAACTACCTGTTGGCCATCCAATGTTACGTTCATGAAGAGGGAAGCATGGAAGCCACAGGGTGAGCTCCACCCCAAACTCTATCCAGGCAATCTCTGTGACTGGAGACGGAGGCTATTCCCTTTCCCCAGCCCCTGACTCAGGCCCTGCACGCTGCCCTATTCTATTACATCTGCTAAAGCCATAATAATATGGCTCTTTCCCTAAATATCATTTCATCATTTTGAAGGAAGAAAAGGAACTAATGGGGTAAAAAAAATAAAATTAAAACATTAGAAACAACACACAGACACACACACACACATCAAATAAATGATAATAGATGCTAGGTGTGTTTTGGTTTGGTTGTTGAAAGGAGCTTGATAGATTAATCAAATGGAGGGGGGAAAAAAAGGAAAATGTTTGAAAATTTGAAAAAATAAATAAATGAATCAATGAAACAGACTAAAATGAAATGATGGAAGTAAAATTTGAAAAATGTACAAAAAATAAAATATATTGTAGGAAATTTTAGAGAAAATTATTTTAATACACATTGAAAAATAAAAATGAAATTTTTATTTCTGTGTTGAAGAGAAAGCAAAGATATGGAAAAAAAGGTAAACTGAGTAAGTGGACCAGTCAACAGACTGAAATACGATTGACATTACATCGTTTTCCCCTAGAAGTCAAACTAGAAGGCACTTTGAGATCCGTAAAGTAATTAGGCAGAGAGCCTTGTGTTGTTCAGCCCAGTTGGGCTGGACTTAATGTAACTGCTCCACGTTCCACGAGATGGCGCTGCTTAGGCTACCGGGGAGGATTGCTGTGGTGCTTGTAGGTGTGTGTGCGCATGCGCGGGATGGGTGTCAATGGCGTCACCCAGATTTCCAGTCATAACTATGTTTTCCCCGTTTAGCAGTCGCACACCTGTCTTTTGTTTCTGGCTTGGGTCCACTCTCCGCTTTTACACTGTCCGTAATCATACTGTCACGTTGCCAGGCGGCACCTCCCTCCTGAGTTTTATCTCCGATGCGGCTGTTTTCCCCCAACACCTCACTCCTGACGGACTGCGGCTTTGACCGTCGTGACCCTCTGCGGCAGGGTGTCACTGAGCAGTGGTCGGGTGCCGGCCGCACCCAGGAACGTCCTGGGGACCGTGCTGCTGCCGATGCCCGGAGACTGCAACCAGGTGCCAGCCCGCCCCCGGAAAAGCCCACAGGCTCCTGTAGCAGCAGCGCCTCAGGGATTGTGGGAAATCCCAGCCCTCCTCTGCCACCAGCTTCCCCCAACACCCTCGTCCCACACCAGCGAATGTGGGTGTTCGGGGTCCACTGCGACACTCGCAGGGGGGCCAGGCGGACTCTACCCACTGTGCTCCCTGCCGCGGAACCGCCTCTCCGGTGTGGCGCGGGGACCCCTCGCACCTCCCGCTCTGCTCCGGGGACTCGCCCTTCCCGCCAGAGCTCCGCACGGATCCGGCTGCAGAGGTGCACACTCTGCTGCCCTGTTTACAGTCTTCGTGGAATTTAACCCTCTCCTTTCTGCCTTTTTACCTCAGTCCCCGCAGCCGTTTCTGTTTTTCCACTTTCTCTCCAGCTGCTTTTCCGGGGGAGGGGGGGTCCCGTGCTCTCCCCCTCCCCACCCTCATTCCACAAGCACCACCAGCTCCCTGCTCTCCGTGGCTTCTCTCTCCCTCAGTTCATGTCTCCATGCTGTGTACCTGCGGAGTTCTGTGGTTCAGGTTCTGCAGATTGCTGTGTATCCTCAAATCGTTTTCTAGGTGTTCAGGATGGTGTAGTGTTGATCTGGCTGTATTCCATGGACCCGAGACGCAATAAAAACTTCCATGCTGTTCCACCTTCTTGCGCCTCACCCCATATTGCCTTTTCTGTAGCCTCATTAATACCTTTCTACTTGAAGGGTAAGATCTAGGAGTTAAGATTTCCTTGAGAAATCTAGTTTAGGTGACCTGGATATGTGGGCTCAAATAACACTGTTCCTATTGCTAGAATTGCTGCAACATCACCCTGAGTGAGAGCATCTACTGGTTTTCCCACATGCAATCTTGTTTGTTAATGGTCAGCATTTTTTAAATTTAATATCTTGACTGAAGTGGATTTATATTTTAAAAGAAAAGTTCCTGGAATCACTGGAAAACATATTATTACCAGTGGCCTGAGAAGCTCAGTGTTCTCTGTTTTAGCTCAGGGTCCAGGGCCCAGCACGGCCAAAATTTAGAGTCACAAGGAGAGAATCCTAGACCCACCAGACCTCCTGTAAATGTTCACAGTCGCCTTTATGCCCCAGGAAATACTCGGGCTGCAGCGCAAGGCATGGAGACTCAGACCTGGCTGCCTGCCTGAGCAACTGCACAACATCAAGTCCACCTGGAAGTCTATGTAATGCCCCTGCTGGCCAGTGCCGCCCCCTGCTGGTCAGAGAACAGCGTGCACGACTCTCTCTTGTGACCTCCCCTATGGATTGCAAAGCCAGGTGTGTGGACTTCCTCAGGTGTGGGTGGAACCCATGTCAGAGCTCAGCCAGGAGGTGCTGGCCATAGTCGTCCAGGGAGCTGAATGGATGCTTAAGGAGACCTTCATGGGATCCAGCTCAAATAGTGTCCGTGCGTGCATGTGATACAGATGTCAATCCAGGAAGAGAAGGTTGGATCCCAAAATTTCTACAGGATGACCTAGCGTGGTTATTTTTCTATGACTTTTCCCTTCATGGCTCAGGTGCGCATACACTGTTTGTATTTTACCCAAGATTCTGCCCAATGTAGAATCAAATCAACAGTGAAAATGGATTTCATTTGTTAAAGTCTCTCAAGAGCTTACATCCATTTATCCCTGTTGAACTCTTTCAATTAAAAAGTGCCATATCATCTCTCTTATGTGGAATAAAAAACAAAATAGATGAAATTAGGACAAGGGAAGAATAAATAAAAGCAGAGAAAATCACAGAGGGAGACACGCCATAGGAGATCTTTAAAAATTTTTGTTTAATGTTTATGTTTGAGCGATAGAGAGACAGAGAGATAGTAGAGTGGTACAGAGCTTGAACAGGGAGTGGCATAGAGAGGGGGAGACACAGAATCCAAAGCAGGCTCCAGTTTCTGAGCTGTCTGCATTGAGCCCAACTCAGGACTTAAACTCTGGATCCCTGAGATCATGAGCTGAGCTGAAATCAGAGTCATTAGTGACTGCCCACCCCGGTGTCCCAGGAGAACACTTAACTATAGAGGACAAAGTGAGGGTTGCTAGAGGGGAGGTGTGGAGAGGATGGGCTAAATTTGTAATGGGCATTATGGCGGGCCCTTGTGTGGATTAGCACTCGGTGTTACTTGTAAGTGATGAAGCCCTAAATTCTATTCCTGAAACCAAGACTACGGTAAATGTTAACTAACTTGGATCTAAAATTTTAAAATATAGGAGTTCCTGGGTACCTCAGTCGGTTGAGTCTACTCAGGTCATGATCTCATGGTTCATGGATTCGAGCTAGTGTTGGGCTCTGTGCTGACTGTTGAGTGCCTGGAGACTGCTCTGGATATTGTGTCTCCCTCTCTCTGCCTCTCCCCAGCTCACGCTCTTTCTCTGTCTCACTGTTTATTTAAACATTTTATTTAATGTTTAAATAAATCACTACAACAATAGATATGCACAAATTAATTTTAAAAAGATATTAAGGAAAATATATTTTTCCTCTATTGGTTAGGATATTTGAAAATCTAGAATTAAATATGATTTCCTGTACAAAATTCAAATACTGACATTTGTTTCTACAAAGTGTGACAAATGTATATTTAATGGAAACTGAGAAAAACAGTATTTACCATTCATGCCATTGGCAAATGACCAGATTGCTCCTATATGGTCCCCCTCACATAGGAGAGATTTAAGGATCATGCACTAATTACCATTAAGCAGTGTACTTAGTTAGTCTCTCTCCTAAGATATAGAATTGAGACTTAGGGCAACCATCCATACCCTGTCCTTAAATACCACATCACTACCAAGGTGTCCACATGAGGCTGTTTCTCTGAGGTGTACAACCGAAGACCAAGAATGTAATGCAACTGACTCGAAATCACTATGCCTCCTCCCATGTGGAGAAAACTATAGATAGGGGATGGGAGCAAACTCTGACGTATAAGGTATAGCTTTTTGGTGGCTGAAGCGATTATGGGTGGGAGAAGGTTCCTGTTCACCAGCTTCTCTGCAGTCCCATGGGAGGGGGATCACTAAGGGAACCTAATTTAATGAACATGGTCTAATAAGGCTCCACCCACTTATCTCCTGAAAACTAAGCATCTATTTACTGTTTGCCACTCACAGGTAATTATCCAATGTTCACATCGACCTCTGTAGACTTTACAAGATATACTATTTATGTAACTAAAAGCATTGCACAGTTATGAATTACAGTTTCATTCTGCTCCTCTCCTGACACAAAATGTTTCTGAAAAGTCTGTCTGCTTCCACATAGAGCTTTATTTAGTTTATCAGTTCCCTGGTCATGTTCCATGTCTCTGTGTGTAAGCACTGAGTTTATTTCCAACTCCTTCTCCTGTTGGTGAATGTTTGGATAACACCGAGAGTTCACACATGCTATGTTTGGACACATGTACTTTAAAAATACACAGTAAGGAATGGGATAATTGGACCCTGAGTGTCAGGTATTTTCACAGGAACTCCAGATGCTCTGCCTTCTTTCCACCTTCATGCCTGATTGGCCACTTCCTCTGACCCTCTCAGGATCAGATGGTGCCTGATGATTCTCAGTGCTCAGGGAGGACAGATATCCTCCAAATAACGGGCCATAAATCAAACCTCTCCAATAACACCAGCATAGACAACCACACACTCACAACACACAAAATATGTCTTACAAGGGACTCTGAGGGAGTGTCGGTGAGTGTGCACGTGTACAGGCATATATATCAAAGCCTGTAGTGAGATCCCTGGACGGCTTCATGAGATCCCTGGCCCTTCTTGTTCTTCCTCTCAATAGCTCTGGCTCTGCCTGTGAGACGAGAGACTTTGCCATTGTCTGTTGCCCCGTGAGGTGTACTGTCCCTAGATGAACTGTTGAGTTGGTAGAGGTTTTGTTCACGAGGTTCCTTTCCCACCTCCTCCCTGTAAATGGAGGAGTAAATTAAGATTGCATGGGCGGGAAGAGCCGATTCTATTTTCCTGAGGTTGAATTCAGACCTGGGACGACGGCTTTCCTGGTGGAATCACACTGTTGTAACATGATTGGTTGCCGTGGTGTCTCTTCCACATGATCCTCCAACTCAGGATCCTTGATGTTGGGGTCTGTCTCAGGCC
>NW_027532044.1:0-237 GCF_008692635.1 Crocuta crocuta
CTCAGTTTGTTCTCAACATTCAAGAGTCTCTCATGGTTTGCTCCCTCCCTCTCCTCTCCTATTTCCCCCTTTCTTCTCCCCCACGGTCCTCCATTAAGTTCCTCCTGATCTTCCTATACGTGCAAACATATGGTAGCTGTCCTGTGGGAGACCAGCTCCGGTTGGGGTCCAGGGGTCCCTGAAGGATGGACGGTGTCAGCGAGGGAGGGGTGAGAGAGGCCTGGGTCTTTCTGGCCC
>NW_027532044.1:461-719 GCF_008692635.1 Crocuta crocuta
AGCGAAAGTCGGACGCTTAACCGACTAAGCCACCCAGGCGCCCCTCAACTTTATTTTATAAGTGTTTGGGGGACGACACAGAAGTGGCATTTGCCTTAGACAAGGATTTCTGATAACAAACTTCTTTGATATGTAAGAATTTCCCAAAAATCTAGAAGACTCCTGCATAACCTTTATCAATAGTGATGGAAATGCTTATCCTATGGGGAAGAATATCTTTAACATACCAGACAAAGTTTTTAGCATAAAAAGGGTGAA
>NW_027532045.1:0-884 GCF_008692635.1 Crocuta crocuta
AGAGTTTGAACAGATTTGTAGAGGTCCAGCTCAGCATGTCTGCTCCGCCAATGGGGGAAAAGGTACCCATTGGGTCCAGTTATCATCTTGCCCTCCTCTCTTATTTGGGAGTCTGGGTCTCTGTTTCTGTACCCTTAGTAGAAATTCATCTTAATCATTTTTTCACTCGTAGGCAGGACAGAGGAAGTGTGTGCATTCATTTCAGGAAAAACATCGTTTATCGAGGAGAGAAGGGAAATCTAAGGCACAGTACCCACAACTGTTTTGGCGTCACTGAAGCCTATGAGTTACAAATTAATATAACGTGAAACCATCGTTTGTAGTCTTCTAGTAATACCTGACCACAGAAAATAGACAAGAGCTCCGGATCCTTAGTTCTTGACGTTAAACCATCTTCTCTACTGAATGACTTGCTAAATGGAGCTCACAATCGAAAACTACAAAACAGGGGCTCTTGGGTGGCTTAGTTGGTTTGGCCACTGATTTCGGCTTAGGTCATGATCTCACAGTTTGTGTGTTCGAGCCTGCTTCGGATTTTTTTTTTTATTAGTTTATTGTCAAATTAGTNGTCTCACTTACTCTCTCCAAAAATAAACAAACATTACGAAAATAAAAAAAAAGTAAACTTCAAATCATGTACCTCTTAGTTAGCTTCTGCAAACATAGTAAACTCTTAAGTTTTAGCTTTAAAGATCAATTGATGTAACAGAGCTGTAGGGGTGGTAAATAAGAATGTTTAAAATGATCAAAAATGGGAAACCGTAAAACACTACGAAGAAAGAAGAAGATTACCTAAAAGTGGTAGTTTTAGAAATGAAAAATAACATTCTCGAAATTATTTGAAAAATGTGGGATGAGTTAAACATGACATTTGTCACAGATGA
>NW_027532046.1:0-517 GCF_008692635.1 Crocuta crocuta
CGTAGCCTGGTATCAACAGAAACCAGGACAGCGTCCTAAGCTGCTTATCTACGGTGCATCCAAACGAGCAACTGGAGTCCCCGACCGATTCAGCGGCAGTGGGTCTGGGACAGATTTCACCCTCACCATCAGCAACCTCCAGGCTGAAGACATGGCTACTTATTACTGTCTGCAGGGTTATAACTATCCTCCCACAGTGCTTCATCCTCATACACAAACCTCCTCCCCAGGGCCCTGGTCAGGGAGGCTTCGCTGCACCTGCTGCTGCTTCCCTACTCAGCCCTGAATGTGCACGTTCCTGGGTCTGCCTCAGAAGCNCCTCTCCCGACTTATTCCTTACAAGGCTGTTTAAGGCCAAGGGGAAAATTAAGGGGAATGGCTTTTCCTGGATCCCTTTTAGTGGCAGATTAGTGAACAGAAATGCTGTTAAGATGTCTTATAGAGGCTGTCAGGAGTTTTTGTGTTACAGGATCTGGTGTGTTTTGCACGGAAAGATGACATAGTTGAACCAGTAAGG
>NW_027532047.1:0-455 GCF_008692635.1 Crocuta crocuta
TTTGCTCATTTTAGCCACTCTGACCGGCGTGAGGTGGTACCTCAGCGTGGTTTTGATCTGTATTTCCCTGATGAGGAGTGACGCTGAGCATCGTTTCATGTGTCTGTTGGCCATCTGGGTGTCCTCTTTGGAGAAGTGTCTGTTCATGTCTTCTGCCCATTTCTTCACTGGATTGTTTGCTTTTCTGGTGTGGAGGTTGGTGAGTTCCTTATAGATTTTGGATACTAGCCCTTTATCTGATATGTCATTTGCAACTGTCTTTTCCCATNCATTCCATCAGTTGCCTTTTAGTTTTATGGATTGTTTTCTTTGCTGTGCAGAAGCTCTTAATCTTGATGAGGTCCCAATAGTTCATTTTTGCTCTTGATTCCTTTGCCTTTGGGGATGTGTCAAGTATGAAATTACTGTGATTGAGGTCAAGGAGGCTGTTTCCTGCTTTCTCCTTTAGGGTTTTG
>NW_027532048.1:0-730 GCF_008692635.1 Crocuta crocuta
GCTATTGGTTTATCTCCGTGGCTATTGTACAGCAACCTTCCTTTCCTCTTTCATAGACTGAGGTAGGAATTTTAGTTCCAGTTCTGCCGCGCTCTAACTTCAGACAAATTGTATATTCCCTCTGAATCTCAGCTTCTTCATGAGGAAAATGAGAATAAAACACTTCCCTTATCGTGGGATGAGCACTGGGAAGTTATATGTAAGAGACGAATCGCTGGATTCTACTCCTGAAGCCAAGACGACACTGTATGTTAACTAACTTGAGAATAAAAAATATATGTTAAAAAAACCCACACTTCCCTTACCTAGCTCATAGACTTATCTTGCAAATCAAATATAAATGTGGAATATAAGAAATGAAATAGATGAACAAGGGGAAGGGAAGGAAAAATAAGACAAAAGAGAGAGGGAGGCAAACCACAAGACTCTTAAATACAGCGAACAAACTGATGGTTGCTGGAGGGGGGGTTGAAGGGGGATGGGCTAGATGGGTGATGGGCCTTAAGGAGGACCCTTGCTAGAATAAGCACTGGGTGTCATATGTAAGTGATGAATCACTAAATTCTACTCCTGGAATTATTATTACACTATATGTTAACTCACTTGGATTTTAAAAAGATTTAAAAATTTAGGAGCGCCTGAGTGGCTCCGTCGGCTAAGCGACTGACTTCAGCTCAGGTCATGAGGTTTGTGGGTTCTAGCCCTGCGTTGGGCTCTGTGCTGACAGCTC
>NW_027532049.1:0-583 GCF_008692635.1 Crocuta crocuta
TATTTTACTTTTAATTTTTTAAATATTTTATTAAACATTCTCCAGCCATGCCTGACAATTGCTGTCCCTCATTAATATGTCCAGACCATTTCTGCCCTCATTCCCTCCATTTGTGATGTTTCTTACTGGCTAAATGACCTTCTTCTGAAATGACTTGCACTGTCCATTGCTATCTGCGCCCAGAATACCCATTTCATCTCCTCAGCAAAGCTTTCCAGGTTTTCCCAAACAACCTTCCACTGTTAAAACGTGTGTGTCTCTGTGTGTGTGTGTGTGTGTGTGTGTGTGTGTGTGTGTAATGCCATCAATCCTTTTCTGTTAAAAACTATGTTCATTTGAATTTNGAATTTATATCTCATAGGGCAAGTTCATGTTGTTCAATTGTGTGCACTTCAGGCCAGGCTGGGAGGCAGGTTAGCAGAGAGCAGTCAGAAAGAAACCAGTACTAGAACCCAAGCCTTTGTGCTCATGGCAATCTCTTCCTCTGGAGAGAGAAGTAATCTTCATATTATCAACTTTTCTTTTATTTTTTTTACACTTTTATTTATTTTTTTAGAGAGAGAGAGACAAAGTGTGAGCAGGG
>NW_027532050.1:0-634 GCF_008692635.1 Crocuta crocuta
GCTCAGTGATACAGTCAAATGGAACAATATCCGTATCATAGGAATATCAGAAGAGGAAAAGAGAGGGAAAGGTGCTGACGGAGTCCTGGAACAAATTATAGCTGATAACTTCCCCAGTCTGGGGAGGGAAGTAGATGTTGAAATACAAGGGGCACAGAGAACTCCCCTCAGATATAATTTGAATCGATCTTCTGCATGACATATCATAGGGAAACTAGCAAAATATAAGGACAAAGAGAGAACTTTGAAAGCAGCTAGGGGAGAAAAAGGCCCTAACATACAAAGGGAAACCTATCAGAGTGGTGACAGACCTATCTAATGAAACTTGGCAGACCAGAAAGGAATGGCATGAGATCTTCAATGTGATGAGCAGAAAAATATGCAGCCAAGAATCCTCTATCCAGCAATCCTGTCATTGAGAATATAAGAAGAGATAAAAGTTTCCAGAAATAAACAAAAATTGAAAGAATTCACCACAACTAAACTAGCCCTACAAGAAATCTTGAGGGGGACTCTGAGGGAAATGTTGTAAGGAACGCAAAATGCTAGAGACACCACCAGAAGCATGAATCCCACAAACGACACAATTATTCTAAACCCATATATTTCAATAATAACACTGAATGTAAATGGA
>NW_027532051.1:0-3831 GCF_008692635.1 Crocuta crocuta
CTCTCTCTCTCTCCTAGAAATAAATAAAATATTTAAAAAAAAGAATTCAATTACCACTGTATGTCTGTGTAACATCAACATCAGAGTTGAGTTTTTAATATAACAAGGCAAATCATAATAAACCCTTCAGAAAATGAAAAAAAAAATGGACCAAGACATTAACAGACACATTACCACAAAGACGTTCATATAACAAACACATGAATATGTGATCTAAATAATATGTTCTCAGGGGAATTAACATGAAAACAACAGTAGAATATGACTGTATACCTATTAGAATGGCCATAATTTAGAATTCTCAAAATACCAAATGCGGCCAAGAAGAAAAACAACAATTCTCATACATCGTTATTAGGAAGGCAAAATGGTACAGCCACTTCACAGGATAGTTTGGTGTTTCATTTTCCTTTGTTTTTACTAAACTAAATATTACTCTTACATATTACCTAGCATTTGTGCTTCTTGATATTTACTCAAAGAGAACAGCAAGCACTTTCAACCTCCTAACAAAAATATTCAAAAGAACATTAAGAAATCTTACACCATGTTCAATACAATTTATCCTAAAAATGTAAGGTTGGTTGACGTGATGCAAATCACACGATATGATTCATTACGTTAACATAATGAAGGATAAAAATGACATGTTTATCTCAGTAGATAAAAAAAATCTATTAGGAAAAATTCAACAGTTTCACAATAAAAAAACTTGTAAAAAAGAAAGAATAAATAAAAATTAAGACCATATTTGACAAGCCCACAATTTACATCATGTTCAATGGTGAAAACCTGAAAGACTTTCCTCTAATATCAGGAACAAGACCAGGATATCTTATCTAACCAATTAAATTAAACTTAGTACTGGAAGTCCTAGTCAGTGCAATTGAAAAAGAAACAGAAATAAAATACAATCAAATTAGAAGAACAAAATTAAATTATCTTTGCTTATATATGACATATTCCTATATTTAGATTACCTTTAAAAATTCACAAGATAGCTATCAGAACTATAGGCAAATTCATTTGCAGGATTTAAAAGAAGCATATACAAGTTAGTTTTATTTGTATACATTAACAATTAACCATCCATAAAGTAAATTAATGATGTAATCACATTTGATTAGCAAAAGGAATAAATAGTAAGGAATAAATTACTTAGGAATAAACCTAACCAACGATCTAAAAGGCTTGTAAACTAAACACTTATGAAATAAATTAAAGCAGATTCAAATAAATGAATAAATATCTCATATTCATAGATTGGGATAATTAATATTGTTAAAATGTCCTTACTACCTAAAGTGATCTACAGATTCAGTGAAATCTCCATCAATATCTCAGAGGCATATTTTACAGAAGTAGAAGTAATTCAAAAGAAGAAATAATTCTAAAATTTATACGGAATTCCAAAAGCCCACGAATAGCCAAGGCAATGTTGAGCAAATAGAAGAAAAAGCTGACTATATCACATTTCGTAATTTCAAAATATATTGCAAAGCTACAGTAGTCAAAACAGTATGGTACTGGCCTAAAAATAGACATATGGGCCAATGGAACAGAATGTAGAGCCCATATATCAACCTATGGTCAACTAATCTTCAAGAAGGGTGCTAAGAATGCACACTGGCGAAAGGATAGTCTCTTTAAAAATATAATATGCAGGGGCGCCTTGGTGGCTTAGTCGGTTAAGCGTCCAACTTTCGCTTAGGTCATGATCTCGCGGTTCGTGGGTTTGAGCCCCGCGTCCCGCTCTGTGCTGACTGCCAGCTCAGAGCCTGGAGCCTGTTTCAGTCTGTGACTCCCTCTCTCTCTGACCCTCCCCTTCTCACGCTCTCTCTCTCTCTCTCTCTCTCCTAGAAAGAAATAAAAATTAAAAAAATAAAATAAAATAAAAATAAAAATATAATATGCAAACATGATACCCATATCAAGAAATAAAATTAGACTTTTGTCTTACACCATACATTAAAAATTAACTCAATTTGGATTAAAGACTTAAATGTAATTTCTGTAATCGTAAAAATCCCACAAGAAATAAAAGGGGGGAAGATTTTTGATATTGGTCTTGGAAAATATATTTGCTATAACATCAAAAGCACAGGCAACAAAAGTAAAAATAGACTAGTAGGACAACATCAAATTTAAAAGCTCTGTATAGCAAAGGGAACAACAGGCAGCCTCTAAAATGGAAGAAAATAATTACAATTCATATATTTGATAGAAAGCAATTTTTAAAAATATATAAACAACTCCTACAACTCAACTGCAAAAAATACAAATAACCTGATTAAAAATAGGCAAAGGAGTTGAACATATTTTCTCCAAAGAAAACATACAAAAGGACAACCAGTATATGGAAAGATGCTCAAAATTTCTAATGATTAGAGAAATGTAAATCAAAAATTGAAATTAGAATCTTGAATAGATATCCAGCATACATTTTAGCACTTATTCACATTAGCCTAGATAATGGAAATATGTACTATTGCAAGATTCAAATTCGGATCAGCAGATCTGTCAAGAGATGAATAAAGAAAATGTAGTACAGGGGCGCCGGGGTGGCTCAGTTGGTTAAGCGTCCGACTTCGGTTCAGGTCATGATCTCATGGTTCATGGGTTTGAGCCCTGCGTCAGGCTCTGTGCTGACAGCCAGCTCAGAGCCTGGAACCTCTTTTGGATTCTGTTTGGATTCCGTGTGTCCTTCTCTCTCTGACTCTTCCCTACTGTCTCTCTCTCTCTCTCTCTCTCAGAAGTAAATAAAACATTTAAAATATTTAAAACAAAAAAATGCAGTACATAGATAAAAAGGAATATTATGCAGCTTTAAAAAAAGCTAGCATTTACCGTAACATTGATAAACTAAGAGAATATTATGCTAAGTGAAGTTCAGACATAGAAGACATACAATACGTGATTTCTGTTTTATAGTGCATCTAAATAGTCAAATATATAGACATAGACAATATGACTGTGACCATCAGGGGATGGGGGAAGGCTATATGAAAGGTAGTTGGTCAATGAATGAGTAGTTATAGTTGTGAAAGATGAGCAGTTCCAGACATCTAAAACTTTGTGGATCTGATTTTAAATCTTAAAACAAATTTAATCATTACCCATAACTAATAGTAAAAACTATTAGTTATAAGTTTATGGAATCTATTATAGTCCTTATATAATAGGTAAACTTTTTTTTCATTTTTTTAATGTTTTATTTATTTTTAGGAGAGAGAGAGAGAGACAGCGCGAGCAGGGGAGGGTCAGAGAGAGAGGGAGACACAGAATCTGAAGCAGGCTCCAGGCTCTGAGCTGGCAGTCAGCACAGAGCCCGACGCGGGGCTCGAACCCACGAACCGCGAGATCATGACCTAAGCGAAAGTCGGACGCTTAACCGACTAAGCCACCCAGGCGCCCCATATTATAGGTATTCTTAAGACAGATTATTTTACTTCTTAATTTAAAATTTGAATCCTTTTTGTTTCTGTGTCTTGCCTAACTGCTCTGGCTCAGAACAATACTATGTTAAGTAGAAATCATGAGTGTGGGTATCATCCTTGCCTTTTTACAAATATTAAAGGAAAAGCTTTTAGTTTTTCACCACTGATAAAAAATTTTTGTGGTGTGGCCTTTTTATATATTGCCTTTTTAGTGTTTATATAAGTTCATTCTATACCTACCTTATTGCAAATTTGTTTTGTAATTAAATTGTGTTGAATTTTGCCAAATGATTTTTGTACATCTATTGAATTAATCAAGATTTTTGTTCTTCATTCCATTAATGTGGCATACCATATTGATGAATTTGCATATGTTGAATACTTCTTGCTTCAA
>NW_027532051.1:3846-4956 GCF_008692635.1 Crocuta crocuta
GGATATTAGGGGGCATTTATTATGATGAGCACTGGGTGCTGTATGTAAGTGATGAGTCACCGAATTCTACACCTGAAACCAATATTACACTATATGTTAACTAAGTAGAATTCAAATACATATATTTAAAGAAGAAATGAAATTTAATATATAAATAAATTAGGAAAGATATTGGTANTGAAACTTCTTTCCATTTCTGTTTTTTTGGAACAGTTTGAGAAGAATAGATATTAACCCTTCTTGAAGTGTCAGGTAGTAGTTACCTGAGAAGCCATCTGGCCCTGGTCTTTTCTTTTTGGGGAGTTTATTCATTTCTGAATAATTTTTCCCACTTGTTATTGGTATATTAAGGATTTGTACTTCTTCCTTCAGTATCAGTAGATTTTCTATTTCTACAAATTTATCCATTCATTGAAGTATTCTGGTATTTTTGGTGTATAATTGTTTCTGATAGATAGATAGAAGATAGATAGATAGATATACATATAGATATCGATATATATGTTATCTGTTGTAATGTGTCCTTTTTCTTTGTTGGTCTAAGTAATTATCAATTTTGTTTTCCTTTCTCAGAATATGTGTCTATTTCCTGATTTTTTTTCTTATTTTCTATTTTCTGATTTATATATTTCGTGTATTTATATTTTTTCTTTCCCCAAAAACCATTGGGCTTAATTTGTTTCTCTTTTTCTAGTCACTTGAGGTGTAAAGTTAGGTTGTTTATTTGAGATTTTTTCTTATTTCTTGAGGTCAGCGTGTATTGCTATAAATTTCCATCTAAGAAACACTTTGGGGCATTCCAAGGGTTTTGGACACTTGTGTTTTCATTTTCATTTGCTTCCATGTACTTTTTTTTTAAGTTTATTTATTTATTTTTGAAAGAGANACTAAATGTAGGTATTTGTTGATATAAATATATTTTATTAACTTATACCATATTCTATATTTTTGTATGTTGTTTTTTTCACTTCCTCAAGTTAATTTATAACACACGCACATATATACCACTTATTCTTTATCCATTTATCAATCAATAGACACTTCAGCTGTACCAATTTGGCTATTGTAGGTTAATGCAATATAAACACCAGGGTGCATGTATCCCTTCTG
>NW_027532051.1:5070-16509 GCF_008692635.1 Crocuta crocuta
TGGGTAAATACTAGCAGTGCAATTGTTGGATCATAGGGTAGTTTATTTTTTACTTTTTGATAAAATTCTATATTGTTTTCCAAAGTGACACCACCAGTTTGCATTCCCAAAACTGCAATATGGTTTCCCTTTGCCACATCCTCATCAACACGTGTTGTTTCTTGTATTGTTGATTTTAGCCATTCTGACAGGTGTGAGGTGATATATTATTGCAGTTTTGATTTATATTTTCCTGATCATCATTGATGTTGAGCACATTTTCACATTTGTTCGCCACATGTATGTCTTATTCAGAAAAAAATGTCTATTCATGTCATCTGCCCATTTTTAAATTGGATTATTAATTGGATCTTAAAATCCATTCAGTCACTTGTGTTTTTACTGGTAAATTTAATCCACTTATATTTAATGTCATCACCGATAAATAAGTTACTATTATCATTGTGTTCATTTTTTTCTTTTTGCAGTCTGTGGTTTAATATGTATTTTTAATTTTTTTCATGTTTATTTTTGAGAGAGACAGAAATAGCATGAGCAGGGAAGGGGCAGAGAGAGAGAGGAAGAGACAGAATTTGAAGCAGACTCCAGGCTCTGAGCTGTCAGTACAGAACCCAGTGCAGGGCTCAAACTTGTGAATCGCCAGATCATGACCTGAGCTGAAATTAGATGCTTAACCAACTGACCATCCCAAATGCCCCTCAGGTTTTTTCAGTGATAGACTTAGGTTGTTTTTATCTTTTGTGTATCTACTATAGTTTTTTTCCCCCTCATCATTACTACGGTGCTTGCATTGAACCTCTTATAGTCTATTTTATGATGATAGCTATTTAAATTTTATTAAATATAGAAGCTCTACACTTTTAATCTCCCCACCCAGTTTATGTTATTGATATTAATGGTTTATTCATTTTTAAAGTTTATTTATTGGGGCACCTGTGTGACTCAGTTGGTTAAGCATCCGACTTCGGCTCAGGTCATGNCGAGATCATGACCTAAGCGAAAGTCGGACGCTCAACCGACTAAGCCACCCAGGCACCCCAAAATTTATAAAATTTTTAAATAAAAAAAAGTTTATTTATTTTGAGAGAGACAGAGAAAGTGCAAGTTGGGGAGTGGCAAAGACAGAATCCCAAACAGGCTCTTCACTAACAGTTTGACACAAGGCTCGAACTTACGAAGCCATGAGATTATGACCTGAGCTGAAANGGGAAAAAATCCCAAACCCTGATATTCTAACCTGAACCAAAGCTAGATGTTCAACAGACCGAACTAACCAGGCTCCCCTCAAGGTTTACTCATTTTTATATTTTGTATTCATCATTAAATATTTGTCACTATAGTATGAAAACTTTTGTACTTTATCTTTTATACTCAGGTTAAAAATCATTTATGTACAACCATTCCAAAATTATAATGTTCTGTATTTATTTATGTATTTACCTTTACCATTGAGAAAGGTGGCAAGATGGCAGAAAAGTAGGGAGATCCCGTTTACATCTCTGAAACAAAGAAGGGCTGAAGCCATAGGACTCTGAACCACAAGACGCTGAGAGGAATAGAGATGGAGTCCATTAAAAAGAAAGCCTTATGTGTGTGTGATTGTGAACTGAGGAAGATAAAAATGGGCCTGGACACGGAAGCACAGAGGAGAGGGGGTCCCTTCTGCAGGGGGACAAGTGAAGAGAAAGAGTGGCTGGGGAATTGTAGAATTGTACCTGGACAAAAGAAAAACTTAGGCCTGGGTAGGAGAGAGATCCTATCATTTCGTCTCTAACCACGGGGATTTTGGAAAGAGATCCCATTTCTAACTGCGGAGCTTTCTTTAGGCTGGGTGCTTCAGTACCAGAAATTCCTTCCAGGATAGACGGTACACGAGGGACACAGTTGGCTTCAGGAGGAACCCGTCCTCTGCTCAGTTACCTGCTCAGTCTCCTACTCGGAAGTGCCCTGGGTCCTAGAAGTTCCATCTGGGATAGAAGGTACTCAAGGGATGCAGTCGGCATTAGGAGGAACCGGTCCCCTACTCGGTCCCCTGCTTGGATCCCTGCTTAGAAATGCCCCAGGTTGCGGGATTACATTTTGGGCGGTATCATTAATGCACATGGAGTAAAAGATTGAAACATGGCTGGGTGTGGGACAAAGGACAAGGCTCACCTTGGCTGAGCCTGCATCACAATGAGATCAGACCCAAAGGAGTGATTTGAAACACCTGGTTCAAGAAGAGACTGGGGAGGGTCACCATTTTTCTCTCCAAAACCACCAAGGTGGGGGGCCTCAGGGAGTAGCCTGCTGGACCCATAGTGGAGTCAAGACCCTCCTAAACCAAACCAGGCCAACCTGCGCTGGGTAACTGCCTTTTTAATTGGAGCCTGATACATGATGTGGAAACAGACAGCCTTTCCCCCAAGACCAGAACTGATGCTTTGCCATGACTAACTCTAGATCAATTCTTGCTATTCAGATATATTCTCCCTTATCTCATTCTTATCTCTCCCCTCATCTGGACTGGTTATTCTGGTTATAGTTTTGCTTAAACAGGCATAATTAATCCATTCTCTTGATACATGTTCTACACCACCTTCATTACCTTCCTCTCTCTCTCTCTCTCTGAAATAATCAGATTATATAGTTTCCTTGGGTAACATTATCTTTTTTTTTTTCCTCCTTACCTCCTGCCTTTTTCTCCTTTTTCCTCTCTCTGGATTAAGTCTTTTAAGCTCTCTGCATGGTCAGTGTTCATTTTCTCTTTATCCCCAGGCCTGTCATTTCTCTCTTTGTATATGCTCCTCCATCAGCACTGCCTCCACCCTGCTCTTTACTTGTAGCTGGGATTTCTGGTTTTATGCTTTTAGACTGTCTTTTGTCTTTGGTGTTTTTGTGTGGGTTATTTTTTTTAATTTTTCAATTAATTTTTTTTCAGTTTTCTTGTTTGTTTGGTTTGTTTGTGTGTTTGCGTGCTTTTGTTCCCTGCTTGTAAGTCTGTCTGTTTTCCTTTCCAGTGCTATCTCAAGAAACAAGCCAATGTACACATGGTGGAGAGTCCCAAAGATCACTATGAGTAGGGAGATAAAATAAAAAAGAGAGACAAAAGGACACCATTAAAAGAACATTCCTGAAAGGCCAGGCCATGGACAGTCTATGAGTCATTTAATATAGCAGTACTCGCAGGTGCAGAATGCATAAGATGTAAAAACTTACAAGAGTCAGAGAGGTATCCAAAATGATGAATCGAAAGAACTTTCTTCAAAAGAAATTCAAGGAAGAAGTAACAGCTAAAGAAATGGTCAAAAGAGATATAAGCAACATAACTGAACAAAATTTAGAACAATAGTCACAAAAATAATCACTGGGCTTGAAAAAGACATAGAAGACCGAAGAGACGGTATTGCTACAATGATTATGGATCTTAAATATAGTTGTGATTAATTAAAAATGCTATAAATTAAGTGCATAATAAAATGGAGGCAGAGACTTCACAGATTGAAGAGAGAGAGAAGACAATAGGTGACATAGTAGACACAATTATAGAAAAAGAGGAAGCCGAGAAAAAGAGAGATAAATTGGTCCAGGAGCATGAAAGGAGAATTAGAGAACTGAGTGATGCAACCAAACGGAACAATATCCATATCATAGGAATTCTAGAGGAAGAAGAAAAGAGCAAAAGGGGCTAAAAAGGTACTTGAAAAATTATAGCCAAGAACTTCCCCAGTTTGGGGAAGGAAACAGGCATTGAAATCCAAGAGGCACAGAGGACTCGCTTCAAACGTAACTTGAACCGATCTTCTGCATGACATACCATAGTGAAACTGGCAAAATACAAGGATAAAGAGAGAATTCTGAAAGTACTTAGGGATAAAAGGGCCCTAACATACAAAGGGAGACACATCAGGGTAGTATCAGACCAATCTACTGAAACATGGCAGGCCAGAAAGGAATGGCAGGAAATCTTCAAGGTGATGAACAGAAAAATTATGCAGCCAAGAATCCTTTATCCAGCAAGTCTGTCATTCAAAATAGAAGGAGAGATATAGGATTTCAGAAACAAACAAAAATTGAAGGAATTCATCACCACTAAACCAGCCCTACAAGAAATTCTAACGGGGACTCTATGAGGGAAACGTTGCAAGGAACTCAAGGTACCAGAATCACCACCACAAGCAGGAATCCTACAGAGAACACAATGGCTCTAAACCCATATATTTCAATCATAACACTGAATATAAATGGACTAAATGCTCCAATCAAAAGATATAGGTTAGCAGAATGGATAAAAAACAAGATCCATATATTTGTTGTCTACAAAAGACTCATTTTGGACTTGAGGACACCTTCAGATTGAAAGTGACGGGATGGGGAAATATCTATCATAGTACTAGAAGTTAAAATAAAGCTGGAGTAGCCATACTTATATCAGACAAACTGGACTCTAAAATTAAAGGAGTAACAAGAGATGAAAAAGGGCATTGTATAAAAATTACAAGGTCTATCCATCAGGAAAAGCTAACAATTATAATTGTCTATGCACCGAATTTGGTAGCACCCAAATACATAAAATGATTACTCACAAACATAAGCAATCTTATTGATAAGAATGTGCTAATATCAGGGGACTTTACTACTCCACTTACAGTAAAGGGTAGATCATGTAGACAGGAAATCACTAAAGAAACAAAAGACCTGAGCGACACATTGCACTACATGGATCTGGTTGATATATTGATAATCCTACATCCTGAAAATAGGGAATTCACTTTCTTCTCAAGAGCACATGGTACATTCTCCAAGACAGATCACACACTGGGTCATAAAGCAGCCCTTAATAAATATAAAAGAATTGAAATCATACCAAGCACACTTTCAGGCCACAATGCTGTGAAACTTCAAATCATCCACAGGATAAAGTCTGGAAAACTTCAAAAAGCATGGAGGTTAACGAACAACCCACTAAATAAAGAACGAATGAGTCAACCACGCAATTAGAGAATAAATTGAAAAATATATGGAAACAAATGAAAATACAACAACCCAAACTCTTTGGGATGCAGCAAAAGCAGTCCTAAGAGGAACATACATTGCAGTCCAGGTCTATCTCAAGAAACTAGAAAAAGCCCAAAAACAAAATCTAACAGCTAACTTAAAGGAACTAAAAGCAGAAGAGCAAGAACACCCCAAACCCAGCAGAGGAAGAGAAATAATAAAGATCAGGGGAGAAACAAACAATATAGAATCGGAAAAAAAAAAAAAACAGTTGAACAGATAAATGAAACTAACAGTTGTTGTTGTTGTTTTTTAATAAACAAAATTGAAAAACCTCTAGTCAGGCTTCTCAAAAAGAAAAGAGAGAGAACCCAAATAGACAAAATCATGAATGAAAATGGTCTTATTACAACCAATCTCTCAGAAATACAAGCAACTATCAGGGATACTAAGAAAAATTATGTGCCAACAAATTGGACAACCTAGAAAAAAGGACAAATTCCTAAACACACACAATCACTACAAAAACTCAAACGTGAAGAGATAGAAAATCTGAACAGACCCCTAACTAGTGAAGAAATTGAANAACTTCTGGAATCATTGTTCAAAGCCAGCTTCACTTTGATTTCCAAACAAAACAGGGACCCAGGAAAAAAAGAGAACTGGAGTCCAATATCTCTGATTAATATGGATGCAAAAATCCTCAACAAGATACTTGCAAATCGAATTCAACAACATATAAAAAGCATTATCCGCCATGATCAAGTGGGATTTATTCCTAGGTTACAAGGTTGGTTCAATATTTGCAAATCAATCAAAGCGATATATCACATTAACAAAAGTAAAGATGAAAACCTTATGATCCTGTTAATAGATGAAGAAAAATATTTGAAAAAACACAACATCCTTTCTTAATAAAAACCCTCGAAAAAGTCGGGATAGCAGGAACTAACTTAAACATCTTAAAGGCCATTTATGAAAAGCACACAGCTAATATCATCTTCAATGGGGAAAAACTGAGAGCTTTCCCCCTGAAATCTGTAACACAACAGGGATGTCCACTCTCACCACTGTTGTTTAACATAGTGCTAGAAGTCCTATCATCAGCAATCAGACATAAAAGGAAATAAAAGGCATCAGAATTGGCCAAGATCAAGTCAAACTTTCACTTTTTGCAAATGACATGATATTCTACATGGAAATCCTGACAGACACCACCAGAAGCCTATTAGAACTGAACCATGAATTCAGCAAAGTAGCAGGATACAAAAATCAATGTGCAGAAATCGGTTTCATTTTTATACACCAATAATGAAGCAACAGAAAGATAAATCAAGAAACTGATCCCAGTCTCAATTGTACCAAAACCCATAAATTACCTAGGAATAAACCTAACGAAAGATATGAGAGATCTGTATGATGAAAACTATAGAAAACTTATGAAGAAAATTAAAGAAGACACAAAGAAATGGAAAAAGATTCCATGCATATGGATCGGAAGAATAAATATTGTTAAAATATCAATACTACCCAAAGGAATCTACACATTCAATACAATCCCAATCAAAATTGCACCAGCATTTTTCTCAAAGGTAGAACAAACAATCCTAAAATTTGTATGGAACCACAAAAAACACCGAATAACCAAAGTAATATTGAAGAAGAAAACCTAATTGGGAGGCATTACAAACTCAGACTTTAGTCTCAACTACAAAGCTGTAATCACCAAGACACTATGGTATCAGGGCGCTTGGGTAGCTCAGTCGGTTAAGCATCCTACTTCAGCTCAGGTCATGATCTCACGACTCATGGGTTCGAGCCTCGCATCGGACGCTGTGCTGACAGGTAGCTCAGAGCTTGGAGCCCTCTTTGAATTCTGTGTCTCCCTCTCTCTCTGACCCTCCCCTGTTAATGCTGTCTTTCTCTCTCTCTCTCATAAATTAAAAAAAAAGACAGTATGTTAATTGCAAAAAAAAAAAAGAGAGAGAGAGACACATAGACCAATGGAATAGAATAGAGAACCCAGAATTGGACTCACAATGTATGGGCAATTAATCTTTGACAAAGCAGGAAAGCGTATCCAATGGAAAAAAGNTCCTAAAATTTGTATGGAACCACAAAAAACACCGAATAACCAAAGTAATATTGAAGAAGAAAACCTAATTGGGAGGCATTACAAACTCAGACTTTAGTCTCAACTACAAAGCTGTAATCACCAAGACACTATGGTATCAGGGCGCTTGGGTAGCTCAGTCGGTTAAGCATCCTACTTCAGCTCAGGTCATGATCTCACGACTCATGGGTTCGAGCCTCGCATCGGACGCTGTGCTGACAGGTAGCTCAGAGCTTGGAGCCCTCTTTGAATTCTGTGTCTCCCTCTCTCTCTGACCCTCCCCTGTTAATGCTGTCTTTCTCTCTCTCTCTCATAAATTAAAAAAAAAGACAGTATGTTAATTGCAAAAAAAAAAAAGAGAGAGAGAGACACATAGACCAATGGAATAGAATAGAGAACCCAGAATTGGACTCACAATGTATGGGCAATTAATCTTTGACAAAGCAGGAAAGCGTATCCAATGGAAAAAAGACAGCCTCTATACCAGATGGTGCTGGGAGAACAGGACAGCAACATGCAGAAATGAAACTAGACCACTTTCCTAAACCATACACAAAAATAAACTCAATATGGATAAAGGACCTGAATGTGAGACAGGAAACCATCAAAACCCTAGAGGTGAAAGGAGGAAACAACCTCCTTGACCTCATCCACAGCAATTTCTTATTTGGCACATCCCCAAAGGCAATGGAACCAAGAGCAAAAATGAACTATTGGGACCTCATTAAGATAAAAAGCATCTGCATGGCAAGGGAAACAATCGATAAAATTAATAGTCAATCGACAGAATGGGAAAAGATAGTTGCAAATGAATACCAGATAAAGTGTTACTATCCAAAATCTATAAGGAACTTACCAAACTCCACCACTGAAAAACAAATAATCCAGTGAAGAAATGGGCAAAAGACATGAATAGATACTTCTCCAAAGAGGACATCCAGATGGCCAACAGACACATGAAACGATGTTCAGCATTACTTATCATCAGGGAAATATAAATCAAAACCACCCTGAGATACCACCTCACGCCGGTCAGAGTGGTTAAAATGAACAAATCAGGAGACTATAGATGCTGGCAAGGATGTGGAGAAACGGGCAACCTCCTACACTGCTGGTGGGAATCAAAACTGGTGCAGCCACTCTGGAAAACAATGTGGCGATTCCTCAAAAAATTAACACTAGAACTCCTATGACCCGGCAATAACACTGCTAGGAATTTACCCAAGCGATACAGGAGTGCTGATGCATAGGGGCACATATCCCCCAGTGCTCATGGCAGCATGTTCAACAATAACCAAATCATGGAAACAGCTTAAATGTCCATCAACTGATGAATGGCTCAAGAAGATATGGCTTATCTATACAATGAAATGCTACATGACAATGAGAAAGAATGAAATCTAACCATTTGTAGCAATGTGGATGAAACTAAGTGAAATAAGTCAAGCAGAGAAAGAAAGATACCATATGTTTTCACTCAGACCTGGAACAGGAGAATCTTAACAGTGGACCATGGGAGGAGGGAAGGGGAAAAACAGCTAAGGAGACAGAGGGAGGCAAATCATAGGGGACTCTTAAATAGTGAGATCAAATTCAGGGTTGATGGACATTGGGGAGAGGGGGAAATGGGTGATTGGCATGAGCAGGGCATGTGCTGGGATGAGCACTGGGTGTTATATGGAAACCAACTTGACAATAAACTATAAATAAAAACCCACAATATGATACCAGTTCAGTCCTTAGGATGGTTATGTAAAGTGGAAATAAAACAAGCGTTGGCAAGTATGTGGAGAAATTTGAACAACTGTACATTACATTGCTTGTGGAAATGTCAAATACTTCACTTTCTTTGATAAAGTGTTTGATTATTAAAATTAAGCAGACTTGGGGCACCTGGGTGGCTCAGTCTTTTATGCATCCGACTTTGGGTCAGTTCATGATCTCGCAGTCTGTGTGTTCAAGCCCCGCGTCTAGCTCTGTTCTGACAACTCAGAGCCTGGAGCGTGTTTCATATTCTGTGTCTCACCCTCTCTGCCCCTCCCATGTTCTATCTCTCAATAATAAATAAACATTAAAAGTTAAATTAAAGGGGAGCCTGGATGGCTCAGTCGTTGTCCGTCCAACTTCGGCTAGGGTCCTGATCTCACGGTTCATAGGTTCGAGCCCCGCGTCGGGCTCTGTGCTGACAGCTCAGAGCCTGGAGCCTGCCTTTGGATTCTGTATCTCCCTCTTTCTCTGACCCTCCCCTGCTCACGCTGTCCCTCTATTTCTCTCAAAAATAAATAAAACATTAAAAGAATTAAATAAAAAAATTAAGCAGACTTATCATATAACAATTTCACTCATGGGTTTATGCCCTCCAAAAGTTAAAAACAGGTACTTTGTAAAGTACATAAATACACATATACACAAAGAAGCATTATTTTTAATATCCAAAATGTGAAATTACTACTATACATCATGTGTGTATGAATAAACAATTATCTTATACAAGGCAATATCATTTTACTATAGAATGGAATGAGGTACTGATACATTCTACAATTTGGATCAAACTTTAATACATTGTAATAAATTAAAAATTTCTGGCATACAAAGTCACATACCTTATGATTTCATTTGTATGAAATATCTAGAATAGATAAGTACAGAGAAGTAATACAATTAGGTGTTTTATCTACTTTGTGGTACGGATATGGGGAAAGGAAATTTAGAGAAACTACTTAGAGAGTAAGGAGTTTTCATTCAGAATGATGAAAATGATTTGAAATTAGATAAAGGTTGTGTTTGTAAAAGACTGCGACATAACTACATGTGATAGGATGAAACTAGACCACATTCTCATATCAAACACAAAAATATACTCAAAATGCGAGACCTGAAGCAGTGTCTCCTGTGTCTCCCTCTCTCTCTGCCCCTCCCTCGCTCAGTCTCTGTCTCTCAAAATAAAATAAAGGCATAAATTTTAAAAAAATAAATAAAAATTGAAAAATGAAAAATAGAAATACCATATTATCCAATAATTACACTACTGGATATTTACACAAAGAAAATGAAAACACTAATTTGGTAGATATATATGCTCCTATGTTTATTGCAGCATTACTTATAATAGTTAAGATATGAAAGCAGCCCAAGTGTCCATCAATAAATGAATGAAAAAAAGATGATAGATAGATAGATCGATAGATAGATAGATGTAAAATGGAATATTACTCAACCACAAAAAATAATGTAATCTTGCCTTTTGTGCCAACATGAATGTACCTAGCAGGCATTGTGCTAAGCCAAATACATCATCCATTAAAAGAAATACCATGTGATTTCTATCATATGTGGAATATAAAAAGCAAAACAAATTAATAAACCCAATAAAAAGAAGAATCAGACATAAAAATAGGGAACAAACTGATGATTTTCACAGGTGAAAGTACAGGGGAATAGGCAAAAATGGGTAAGGGAGAGTGGGAGATACAGGCTTCCATTTATGGAATAAATAAGTCACTGGAATTAAAGGTATAGCAGAGGAGTCAATAGTATTTTAATAACATCATATGGTTACAAATGGTACCTACGTTTGTGTTGAGCATAACATAATGTATAGAATTGTGGAATCACTCTGTATATCTGATACTAATGTATCATTGTGTGTCATCTATGCTCAAACAAAAAATGTTAATACACGGTTCTTTTTAAATGGTTAATTGTATTTTATGTGATTTTTCTGTTAAATTACTTTTTAAACATCATGATAGATGGGGCTCCTGGGCGACTCAGTTGTTTAAGCATCTGCCTTTGGCTCAGGTCATGATTTCTTGGTTCATGGGTTCAAGCCCCACCATCAGGCTCTGTGCTGACAGCTCAGAACCTCAAGCCTGCTTCAGATTCTGTGTCTCATTCTCCCTCTGCAACTCCCATTTGTGTGCTGTTTCTCTAAAATGAATAAACGTTAATTTTTTAAAAACTAAAACATCATGATAGAACAACCTAAAGTGACATATCAACTAAATGATAACTTTAATTGGAGNATGATTACAGTAATTTATATGTATTAAAAATATCAAAAAAGAGTCAAAATAATATTTTTGGCACTCTTTTTAAGTAATGTGGATTGATTGCACAGCTGGTTCATTTGACTGCCTAGGGATCAAACAGTAAGTTGAGAAAAAGGAAAACAGCAATTTCCACTGAAAAACAACTGGTTTGGTGACCCTGTCTATTCACAGTCTAGCTTGCTACATATTCAGTCTATGAAACTCAATACAGAACCAACAAATGTCAAATGAGTTCTCAACCTTAACTAGAAGGCTAAAAGGAAGTCTTTCACAGAATATGTATAATATGATTCA
>NW_027532051.1:16537-17600 GCF_008692635.1 Crocuta crocuta
TGCAATATGATTCAATTGGTGCAAATACAAGTATATACATAGATGTGTTTGTAAAAGCCAAATAAAATTTTTAAAGATTACAGTAATTTCCTCAAGGGTGTGGGACTATAATGAAGGTAAATTTTATTTTAATTTTATACCCTTCTAAAACATGGGGGTTTTAAAAATCATTTGCATAAATTACATTATAGTTTTTAATATTACAAAAATATATGTGTCTTATGAGAGACTCCTTCAGTCTTCTTGTGAAATGGGTATGCTATGTTTCATTCTTCATAGACTTTATAAAAGCTATATCTTTGAATGAAGCTTTTGAATATAATTTTTCTTCTTTGCATCTCTGCTAAGGTGTTGAACTACTTGGAGGTTAGGATTTCAGCACGTCCCATGATTACAGCCCAATATCCCTTAATTTTTTTCTGACTTTAAATTTCATTAAATTTCCTTTTATAATTTACACATAACTCTAATTTGGATTTAAAAAATGACTACTCCAGCTGACAGTAAAAAATGAAACAAGGCATAATCTTTTCCATGTGAGAACTTTGCATGTAAACATACAATATTAATACATTCCTATATTAATGAAATATGCTTCACATTAAGATTACCCAGATATATATTTTTTAGATATGGAAGGGCTATCCTTCTATTAAATATGTTTCTCAGGAAGGTTGAAATGAAAGAAACAAAGTGCTGACTTCTCATCCACAATTATACACATGATTTTAACTCTAGAATTACTTATTTTAAAAATGTATTATTGGGTATTTTTTAAGGCNCTCTCTCCTAGAAATAAATAAAAAACATTAACAAAAAATTTAAAAAAATTACTAATAATGGGTTTTACAGAGATTATTGAGGAAAAAAACTTATATTGAAATTGTAATTTTCTCCCAACTGAATTTCCTGCTTACAGCCTCTTTTTCATTCTTCCACACTCTGGCTTCATTTAAGGCTATAGTGAGTTATCTTTCTAACATACAAGCCAGAAACCATCATAGTGGGCAATGAACTGCCAAATTTGTCTGTGACTAAGGGGCTTACCAGCATATGGGATTGC
>NW_027532051.1:17797-23327 GCF_008692635.1 Crocuta crocuta
TAGCTATACCATATTTCCATATTAATTCTGGTAAAATCCTGCAGCAATTTTTTTCATAATAGTTTCATATGACAATATTATTTCTCCCATCAGCGATCACTGCACCTTTTTATTCACCTTGAGAATTTATAATGTTCAAGTCTATCTTTCTAATTTCTCTGATGATTTCTCTAACTCTAATTATATGTTTCCTGCCTGACAGAGCTCTCTCCGCAGTCTCTGCATGTATCTGTTAAGACTTACCGCATTATTTTATTTATTTGTTTGCAATACTCTCTTGCCTACTAGATTGTGAAGTCAAGAGATGCAAGGATCCTGGAATCCATGTCAGCAACTGTAATATATAACACAGAGTAAGCATTCAATGTCAAATTATTTAATGTAAATGAATATTCTATTGTGCTATATCCACCAATAACTACTAAACAAGAAACAAGTAGTATGGCTGTATTTACCATGGTTAATTAAAAAAAAAAAAAGTTTAAGGCTAAATGCCAGCCATCAACGAATATACAAACAAATTAAACAGGGATTTACATTCATGTGCAGATTTTCGTGTGAATCCATTTTCATTTCTTTGTGATAAATGATAAATAGTACAGTTGCTGACTCATTTGAGAATTTTATGCTTAGTTTTAACGGAAATTTCTCAACTGTCTTCCAAAGTTGTGCATTCAAAATAAAATGTAGTATTTTACCTTTTCACCGGCAATCTAAGAATGGTACTATTTCTCAACAACCATGAAAAAATTTGATGTTGCCACATTTTTTTATTTATTCAATTTGAAAGGTGTATAGTAATATGACATCATGATTTTGATTTGCATCTTTTATGGTTATTGTAGAACATTTTTTAAAGAAAATTCTTAAGATTTAAATAGACATTGTTATAAGGAGGGTCCTACTGAGCAGAGGCTTATAAACCAATATATGTTGTCCCAGATGTCATCATGGAGAAATTGAGGGGTCATGATTGCAGGAGATGTCACTGTAATTGAAGCCCATGATACAGGGAAAGCTGGTCAGGAATGCAGCAGACATGACCAAGACAGACTGGGGGTGGTCGGGCCCCTGGGTGAGGGACAGGACAATCCCCTACACTCTCACTTCTTATAGTTCTCTAGATGTGACAGGACTCAGCCCAATGACAGGAGGAAACATAGGAAGCAGGGAAGTGAGCCCGATGGCAACAAATCATGATCCCAAGCTGTTTCTGTGGCAGCTTGGAATGTATCTGGGCACCCAGCACTGGGAGTTGCTGGGTAAGGCCTGTCAGGACACTCAGCAGCAGTGGTATCAGCATGGATATGACCACATGGAATAACTGCAGATGGTCGAAGTAAAACATTTTCAAATGTACTTATTTTGCATTTGTATAAAAACAAAACAAGGCAGTCTTTGGTAATAACAAATATATAGTCAAATTCAGGTCCTATATGGTAATGTTGGTACATAATGCATTTACAACTGTAATTTCAAAGTCAAAAAACAAATATGGTAAAAATAGCCATAAATACCATAATTTGTTACTAGTTACACATTAAAAATTACGTAAATTATAACAACAATAATTTTAAATGTGAGGAGGAGCAAAAATAAAAGTATAAAATTTAGGAATTCTATTGAAGTTAAGTTCTTATTAAGTTAAAATAGGATGTAATATTAAAATGATTGATGTAAGCTTCATGATAAGACAGGGGAAAAACTTGTAGTAATTACCAAAATAACATGATAAAGAAGTTAATGTAAACTGGTACCATAAGACATCAAAACACATATAAAAAAGACAGCTGGATAAGTAACAAGGAGCAATGGATATATTGAAAAAGAGAAAGCAAATCACAAATGTTAATAAATCTTAATACATAATAATTACTTCAAATAAAAATAAATTAAATTCTTCAATCAAAAGACAGAATGTTTGAATGGGTAGAAAAACAAAATGCAGTGGTATGCTGCCTATAAGATAATCACTTTAGCCTTAAAAACATACATAGACTGAATGAAGAGATTAAAAAAATAAAGCAAATAGTAACACAAAAGTGGCTATACTTTTGTTAGACAAAATACATTTTAAAGTAAAATTTTAAGGAAAAGACAAAAAAGTCTATTATACAATGATAAAGGGGTCAATACATCAAAACTATATAGCAGTTATAAATATGTATGTGCACAACATAGGAGCATTTGAAGACATAAAGCGACAATAAGAGCTAAAGGGAGAATAAATTATTCATTAATAGTTGGGGACTTTAATACGCTACTCTCAACAATGGATAGGTAATTCAGACAGATAATCAAAAAGGAAGCAGTGGATTTGAATAATGCTATATACCATATGAACCTAAAAGACATATACAGAGTATTTTGTACAACAAGAGCAGAAGGCACATTCTTCCCACCTACACAAGGAAGGTTTCTGTAGGATAGACCATATTTTAAGCCAAAGGACAAGTCTAAACAATTTCAAGAAGATCGAAATTATATCAAGTATCTTCTATAACTACAAAATTTTTAAAAGTATCTTTAGACAAATGAAAATGAAAACACAATATCTCACAAACCTTATGAGATGCACCAAAAGAATTACAAAGAGCGATGTTAATAGTAATAAAAACCTATTTTATGAAGCTATGAAAATAAAAATTAATTTAAGTCTACACTTTGAGGAACAAAAAAGAGAAAAACAAACTGAACTCANGTTAGAGCATAAATACATGAAATAGAGAACAGGAAATAGAAAATACTAAACTAAGAATTGGTTCTTTGAAAAGACAAACAAAATTGACAAAGCTTTATTTAGATAGATAAACAAAGAAAAAAAGAAGAGTTCTAAATTAATAACACTAGAAATGGAAAAAAAAAAGACATTACAACGGATACCACAAAAATACAAAGAATCATAAGAGGCTACCATGATCAAATGTATACCAAGAAACTTGACAGTTTAAATAAATGGAAAATTTCTTAGAAACATAAAATCTACCAAGACTGAATCAGGAAGATATAGAAAGTGCAAATACACCAATTACTAGTAATGACTTTCTTTAAAGAAAATATTGACTAGTTTTATTATTAAATATCTTACCACCAGCAAAAAAAGAAAATAATGTTTCAAAGGTAAAAATCAAGCAAACTAGGAATGATTTTGAATTAGTAACCAAAATTCTCCCTCAAAAGAAAAGCACAGTACCAGAGGGTTTCATTGGTGAGTTTTACCAAACATTTAAAGCATCAATGTCAATCTTTCTCAAGCTTTTCATCCAAATTAAAGAATGAGATTTACTCCAAATTTCATTTTATGAAGACAGCATCACCGTGATACCGAAGCCAGAAACAACACTACCAGTAAAAAAAACTGCACACCAAAATATCTGAAAAATACAGATGCAAAGTCTTTAAAGGTATTTTTTTAATTTATTTTGAGAGAGAGAGAGAGAGAGAGAGAGAGAAATAACAGGGGTGGGACAGAGAAAGAAAGAGAAAGAGAGAATCCCAGGCAGACCCTGCACCATGAGCACAGAGCATGATGCAGAGCTCAAACTCACAATCCGTGAGACTGTGACCTGAGCTGAAATCAAGAGTTAGACGCTTAACTGTTTGAGTTACCTAGGCACCCCTAGATGCAAAAATGTTTAATAAAATACTAACAAACCAAATCCAGAAGCACATTAAAAGTATCATTCACCATGATCAAATGAGATTTACATCTAAGATGCAAGGATGATTCAATATATGCAAATAAATCAATGTGGTACATTGTGGTCACATTAGCAGGATGAAAGAAGAGAGCATATTATTGTCTTCATGAAGAAAAAACAATTGGCAAAATCCAAAATCCATTCATGTTAAAATTCTTGACAAATTAGGTATAAATCATGTCAACACAATAAATGTCACATATAATGAAACCATAGCTGATATCATACTTACTTGTGAAAGGTTAAAAGATTTCCCTTTTAGATTAGGAATAAGACAACGGCTTCCACTCTCACATTTCTTATTCACTATAGTATTGAAAATCCTTGCTATAACAATCATCTGAGGAATGGTAATGAAAGACATCAGAATTGGAAAAGAAAAAGTAAATTTGTCTCTTTTTGCTGATGANTATAAAATATAATTATACATTCAGTTCAATCCCTATCAAAATTCCAATAGATTTTCTTTACAGGAATAAAGCATTTTTAAAAGTAGTATGGAACTACAGAAAACCCTCAATGTGCAAAGGAAGTATGAGAAAGAAGATGCATTGGGGGGCATCACACTTCCTGGCTTTAATCTCTACTATGAATTATAGCCATCAAAACATTGCTGGCATAAAAAATAGACACCTAGACCAATGGAGCAGAATTGAGAGCTCAGAAATAAACCCAAGAATATACTGTCAATTAATATTTGACAAGAGAAATAAGAATACTGAATGAAAAAATTCAGTCTCTTCCATAAATGGTCGTGGGAAAATTGGATATTTGACTTTAAATGAAAAAAAAAAAAGAAACTAGCTCCCTGTCTTACATCACTCACAAATTTAAGTCAAAATGGCTTAAAAATTTAAATGTAAGACACGAAATTATGAAACTCCTGGAAAAGAAAAAAGAAAGGAGCTCCATAATATGGGTTTTGACAAAGATTTTTTTAAAAATTTTTTAATGTTTATTCATTTTTGAGAAACAGAGCATGAGCAGGAGAGGGACAAAGAGAGGGGAAGACATAGAATCTAAAGCAGGCTCCAGGCTCTGAGTTGGCAGCACAGAGACAGACGCCCGGCTCGAACCCACAGACTGCAAGAGCCAAAGTCAGAGACTTCACCGACTGAGCCACCCAAGCGCCCTGACAATGATTTTTTTAATATAACTTAAAACACATGCCACAAAATAAACAAACAAAAATAAAAAAATGANTTTTTAAGCCATATATCTGATAATGGGTTAATATCCAAATTACATTAAAAATTCAAAGAACTCAATAACAAAACAAAAAGACAAGTAATTTAATTTTTAAAAAATCAACAAATGTCCTATATAGACGTTTCTGTAGAGAATGTACATGAATAGCCAACAGGACATGAAAATATGCTCAAGATCAGTAGTCATTAGGGAAATGCAAATCCAGTCAAAAAAAGATATCACAACATATGTTAGAACAGCCATTATCAAAAGACAAGAGATAACCAATGCTGGTGAGGATGTGACAAAAAAGTAGAACCCTTCTGCATTATTGGTAGGTTTGTAAACTGGAGCAGTCACTATGGAAAACATTATGAATGATCCGCAGCATATAAAAAATAAAATTAGCACACAACCCAGTATTTCGGCTTCTGGGATTATATCCAAAGGAATTGAAAACACAAACTCAAAAATTTATCTTTACTTGCATGTTATTAGCAGCGTTATTTGATAGCCAGGACATGGAAATAACCTATCCACTAACAATTGAATAGATTAAAAAGCTGTGATACACACACACACACACACACACACACACACACACACACACTACAGATAAACATTATTCAGAAATAAAACAA
>NW_027532051.1:23608-24428 GCF_008692635.1 Crocuta crocuta
AGGGCATCATGATAATTGAAATAAGAAAAAAACAAATGCTCTATGATCTCATTTATATCTGGAGTCTGAAGTAAAAAAATAAACTCCTAGAAAAAGGGAACAGATTTGTGGTTGTTGTCACAGTTGGGGATGGCATAGAAGGAATCTAGAGAAAACACTCTATCATCCAGTTACAAGATAAAGAAGTACTAGGCATGTAATGTACAGTATGACTATACTTGGCATTGCTGTATGATATATATGAAAGTTGTTATGACAATAAAATCTGAGAGTTCTCATCACAAGAAAAATATTTTCTCTTTTATTTTATCATGGATCAGAAGAATAAATATTGTTAAAATGTCATTACTACCCAAAGCAATCTACACATTCAATGCAATCCCAATGAAATTTGCACCAGCATTCTTCTCAATGCTAGAACAAACTATCCTAAAATTTGTAGGGAATCACTAAAGACCTCAAAGAGCCAAAGTAATATTGAAGAAGAAAACCAAAACGGGAGGCATCACCATCCCGGACATTACCCTCTACTACAAAGCTGTCATCATCAAGACAGTATGGTGTTAGCAAAAAAAACAGACACATTGACCAACGGAATAGAATTGAGAACTCAGAATTGGACCCAGAAGTATACAGCCAACTAATCTTTGACAAAGCCGGAAAGAGTATCCAATGGAAAAAAGACAGCCTCTTTAACAGATGGTGCTGGTAGAACTGGACAACAACATGCAGAAGAATGAAACTAGATCATTTTCTCACACCATACACAAAAATAAACTCAAAATGGATAAAGGACCTGAACGTGAGACAGGAAACCATC
>NW_027532051.1:27566-29336 GCF_008692635.1 Crocuta crocuta
AAAACCAAATAATCCAGTGAAGAAAAGGGGAGAAGACATGAACAGACACTTCTCCAAAGATGACATCCAGATGGCCAACAGACACATGAAACGATGCTCAGCGTCTCTTATCATCAGGAAATACAAATCAAAACCACACTGAGATACAACGTCACGCTGGTCAGAGTGGCTAAAATGAACAAATCAGGAGACTATAGATGCTGGAGAGGATGTGGAGAAATAGGCACCATCTTACACTGTTGGTGGGAATGTAAACTGGGGCAGCCCCTCTGAAAACAGTGTGGAGGTTCCTCAAAAATTTAACAGTAGAACTCCCCTATGACTCAGCAACACCACGGCTAGGAATTTACCCTAGGGATACAGGTGTGCTGTTGCATAGGGACACATGTACCCAATGTTCATGGCAGCACTCTCAACAATAGCCAAAACATAGAAAGAGACTAAGTGTCCATCAAAAGACGAATGGATCAAGAATATGTGGTTTATCTATACGATGGAATACTACATGGCAATGAGAAAGAATGAAATCTGGCAATGTGTAGCAACATAGATGGAACTAGAGGGTGTTATGCTGAGCGAAATAAGTCAGACACAGAAGGACAGATACCATATGTTTGCACATATACGTGGATTAGGAGGAACTTAGTGGAGGACCATGGGGGAGGAGAAGGGGAAAATATTTGGGGAGAGGGAGGGAGGCAAACCATGAGAGACTCTTGAAAGCTGAGAACAAACTGAGGGCTGATGGGGGTGGGGGAGGGGGGAAGGGAGGTGATGGGCATGGGAGAGGGCACTTGTTGGGATGAGCACTGGGTGTTATATGGAAACCAACTTGACAATAAGCTATTTAAGAAAGAAAAAAAAACTATACCCGTGTATATGGAACATACAAGTGACTCATTTTGGACCTGGAAACACCTGCAGACTGAAAGTAAGGAATGGAGATACATCTATCATACAAATGGATGGCAAAAGAAAGTTACAATTTCAATACTCATCTCGGACAAACTAGACTTGAAAAAAAAAAGAGCATAAAAAGTGATCAAAAGGGAATTATATAGTCATAAATGGGACAATTGAACAAGAAGATATAACAATTTTAAATATTTATGCACCCAATTTATAAGCACACAAACATATAAAATAATTAATAACAAAAAAGGAACTAATTTATAATAATACAATAATAATAGGGGACTTCAACACCTCCCTTACATCAATGGACATATCATCTAAATAGAAGATAAACAAGGAAACATATGCTTTGAATGACACACAGGACCAGATGGAATTAACAGATATATTCAGAACATTTCAATCTAAAACAACAGAATACACATTCTTTTCATATGTACATGTGACATTATCCAGAATAGATCACGTATTAGTTCACAAATAAGGCCTCAAGAGATATGAGAATTTGAAGCCATGCCATGCAACTTTTCTGACCACAGCATGATGAGACTAGAAGTCAATCACATGAAAAAATATGGAGACCACAAATACATGATGGTTAAATAACATGCAACTAAACAATGAGTAGGTCAGAGTGCCTGGGTGGCTCAGTTGGTTAAATGTCCGAGTTTAGCTACGGTTATGATCTCACAATTGATGGGTACAAGCCCCGTGTCAGACTCTGTGCTGACAGCTCAGAGCCTGGAGCCTGTTTCAGATTCTGTATCTTCATCTTTTTCTGTGCCCCTCCACTGCTTGTACTTTCTCTGTCTCTGTCTCTCTCAAAAATAAATAAATAAGCATTAAAAACCAGTT
>NW_027532051.1:29437-33500 GCF_008692635.1 Crocuta crocuta
CCTCAAGAATCAAGAAAAATCTCAAATAAACAACCTAGATATACACCTAAAGGACCTAGCAAAGAAAACAAAGTCAAAAGCCAGAAGAATGAGGGAAATAATAAAGATTAGATCAGAAATAAATGATACAGAACCTAAAAAAAAGGAAACAAAAAAATATAGAACAGTCCAATGCAACTATAAGCCATTATTTAAAAAATTAATAAAATTGATAAACCTCTAGGCAGACTTATTAAAAAGAAAAGAAAAATGACCCCCCAAAATCATAAATTAGACGTGAGAAATGACAACCAACACCACAGAAACACAAATAATTTTAAGAGAATATTATAAAACCTATATGCCAAAATTTGAACAACCTGGAAAAAAATGAACAAATTCATAAAACATACAAACTAACAAAACTGAAACAGGAAGAAATGAAAAACTTAAACAGACCAATTGCCAGAATATAAATTGAATCAGTAATCAAAAATTCTCCAACAAAAGTCCAGGACAGGTGAGGTGACTTCACAGGTGAATGCTACCAAATGTTTACAGAATCAATACCTATTCTTCTCAAACTATACCAACAATAAAAATGGAAGTAAAACTTCCAAACTCATTCTGTGAGGCCAATATTACCCTGATACCAAAACCAGATGAAGATTCTATTAAAAAAAGAGAATTATAGGCCAATAGCCCTGATGAACATGGATGCAAATATTCTCAATGAAATGCCAACAAAAGGAATCCAAAAATATAACAAAAATATAATTTACAATGATCAAGTGGAATTTATTCCTGGGTTGTAGGTGTAGTTCCATATTTATGAATCAATCAATGTGACACATCACATTAATAAAAGAAAGGATAGGAACCATATGACCATCTCAATAGATGCAGAAAAACTATGACAATATACAACATCCATTCATGAGAAAAGCCCTCAACAATCTATGTTTAGAGGGAACATACTTCAACATCTTTAAGGCCATATACAAAAAGCCTACAGCTAATATTATCTTCTATGGGGAAAAACAGAGATTTTTCTCTAAGATCAGGAACAAGACTGTGATGTTCACTCTCATTATTGTTACCATAGTACTGGAAGTCCTAGCACATCAATCAGACACCAAAAGGAAATTTGGTAAATAGCATTCAAATCAGCAAACAAGAACTCAAGCTTTCACTATTTGCAGATGACATGATTCTTTATGTAGAAAATCTGAAAAACTCAATCAAAAAAGTGCTAGAATGATAAATTCAGTAAAGGTGAAGGATGTGAATCAGCATACAGAAATCTGTTGCATTTCTATATATCAATAATAAAGCAGCAGAAAGAAAAATAATAAATCCCATTTACAATGACACCAAAAGCAATAAGATATCAAAGAACAAACCTACACAAAAAAGTTAAAGACAAGTACTCTGAAAATTATAAAACACTGACAAAAGTTATTGAAGATGACACAAACATATAGAAAAACATTCCATTCTCATGGATTGGAAGAAAAAAACCTTGTTAAATTGTCTATACTACCCAAAGTAGTGTGCACAATTAATGTCATCCTTATCAAAATACAAACAGTAATCTTCACTGAGCGAGAAAAACAAATCTAAAATTTGTATGGAATCACTAAATAACCTAAATGGCCAAAGCAACCTTGAAGAAGAAAAGTAAAGCTGGAGGCATCACATTTCTGGACTTCAAACTATATTACAAAGCTGTAGTGATAAAAATAATATAGTACTTGCCACAATAACTAGACACATAGATTAATGGAACAGAATAGAAAACGCAGAAATGAACCCAGAAGCATTTGGTCAAACCAGAAAGAATACCCAATGGGAAAAAGACAGCCTCTTCAGTAAATGGTATTGTGAAATCTGGGCAGCATTGTGTGAAAGAATGAACATGGACCATTTTCTTATACCATTCACAAAAACAAATGCAAAATGGATTGAAGTCCTAAATGTGAGACATAAAACTATCAAAGTCCTAGAGGACAACACAGGAAGCAATTTGTTGCTTTAACGTTGGCCATAGCAACTTGACACTAGAAGTGTCTCCTGAGGCAAGTAAAACGAAAGCAAAAATAAGCTACTGGGATTTCATCAAAATAAAAACTTCTGTACCAGGAAGGATAAAACCAACAAACAAACTGAAAGGGAAGCTACAGAAAGGGAGAAGCCATTTGCAAATGACATAGCTGATAAAGGGTCAGTAGTCAAAATATATAAAGAACTTATAAAACTTGATACCCAATAAAAATAATCAAATTAAAAATGAGTAGAAGTTATTAATAGACATTTTTCCAAAGAAGACATACAGGTGGCTAACAGACACATGAAGACACTTATCATCACCGACCATCATGGAAATACACATCAAAACTACAATGAAGTATCAACTGACCCCTGTCAGAATGACTAAAATCAATAACACAGAAACAGGTGCGGGTGAGGATGTGGAGAAAAGGAAACCCTCTTGCACTGGTGGTGGGAATGCAAATTGGTACACCTGCTGTGGAAAACAGTATGAAGGTTCCTCACAAAATTAAAAACAGAATAGCCCCACAACCCAGCAATGTCACTACTAGGTATTTATCCAAAGAATACAAAAAATACTAATTCAAAGTGACACATACACCCCAAGGTTTATAGCATGATTATCTACAAAAGCCAAATCATGAATGCAACCCAAGCGTCCATCAACAGACTAATGAATGAAGAAGTTGTGTGTGTGTGTGTTTGTGTGTGTGTGTGTGTGTGTACACAATGGAATATTACTCAGCCATAAAAAGAATATAATTTTGCCATTTTCAATGACATGGACGGAACTAGAGAGTATTATCCTAAACGCAAAATAAGTCTGTCAGAGAAAAACAAATACAATATGATTTCACTTATATGTGGAACTTAAGAAACAAAACAAATGAGCAAAAGGTAAAGAGAGAGCAAAGAGAGAGAGGGAAATGAAGAAACAGACATTTAACTATAGAGAAAAAACATAATTACCAGAGGGAAGGTGGGGGCTGGGTACAATAGGCAATGGGTATTAAGATCTACCCTTGTTGTGCTGAACACCAGGTGTTGTATGGAAGTGTTAAATCAGTATATTTTACATCTGAAACTAATATTACACTCTAATTTATATAACTGGAATTTAAATAAAAATGTTAAGAAAAACTACAATGAAATATCATCTCACACTTGTTAGAATGACTAAAAACAAAAAATCCAGAAATGGCAGTTTTTGGCAAATAATATGGAGATTAAGGAACACTTTTACACTGTAGTGTGAATGAAAACTGTTGCAGCCACTCTCAAAAACCATAATTTCACTCATATCTGGAACTTAATATACAACATATGATTAAGAGACAAGCAGCAATAAGACCTGGAGTCTCAAATATGGAGAACATACTGTTTATAGACAGAGGAGAGGTGGGGGTTATCTGTGAATTGGTGAAGGATATTAAAAGTACACTTATGGCGATGAGCACTGAATAATGTATTGAGACTCTATATTGTGCATCTGAAACAAATGTAAAACAATATGTTATTTATCTGAAATTAAAAAATATTTTAAAAATATAAAATGAACTACTAATGATAAAGTTATCATTGGTATGAATTAGTTGAGCAAATTAAACACAAAATGATTACATTTACGTTTATTGACCATTCCAAACAACAACAGCATGGTATACATTTTTTGTATGTATAACCATAAATATTTCCCAAGTGGAACTATATGTTCAGCCATAATTAAATTTTGAAGCATGTTTTAAAGCTTTAAAATTATCATTGTGCTTTCTCTGACCTTGATGAAATAAAATGACAAAGAGAAACAGAGCAACAACAAGAAATNAGGAACTATTACTGAATATTCTACAACCCTTAAAGAGATAATAATAGTATATAAAATAATAATATTCATTGATTTGACAACAGAGAAAAATTGGTCAGTTTCTTAAAAAGCACAGACTAACAAAACTCAAAAAGATGAAATTGATCATCTGAATCATTCTATACCCATTAAATAAATTGATTTAATAACCAAAACCTTTCCTACAAA
>NW_027532051.1:33678-40759 GCF_008692635.1 Crocuta crocuta
GCTCAAATGTTTTTATTTGTAGAATTCTACCAAACACTTCAGGAAGAATCAACACTAATTTTATACAATTACTTAAAGAAAAATAAGAGGAAAAAATATGTCCCAAATAATTTTATGAGGCTAATATTACCTTAATATGAAAGCAAAAAAAAAAAAAAGTGCTAACCAAAAAAAGGAAAACAAAATGTAGATAAAAATCTCTCACAAATGTGGATGCAAAAAATCATTAATGAGTATTAGGAAATTTAATGCAATGATGTATGAAAATGTATGAACCATGTCTAAGTGGAATCTATTTCACATTATTCAAAGCTGGTGCAACATTAGAAAACCAATCAACAATAGAGCATATCCACAGGCTAAAGAAGAAAAAAATAATTTTACAGTAACAATTAAGTGAAAGCATCTTTGACCAAACCTGACATTCATTCATTGTAAAATCCAGCAGAGATTTTAACAATAAAATTTGAAAATAATTTCTAGTGTGGTTTCCTTCTTAGAGTTTGGAAAAAAATCCCCACCACTTTCTACTGTATGATACCTGTTTGTTCTCCACATTTTAAAAAATATACTGTATGCTCCTCTCTCTTATTTTACCAGTTTGCCCATGAAAACATTTGGGCTTAAGACCCTTGATGGAACATAACCTATTTAGAGCTCCCAATTCAGATGTCTTTTATTTATTTTTCTTGTCTGGTTACTCTGGCTAGTACTCCCAGTACTATGTTGAATAAAAGGGGTGAAAATGCACATCCTTGTTTTATTCCTGATCTCAGAAGAAAGCTCTTAATTTTTCATCATTGAGCATCATGTTCATCGCGGGTTTTTCATATATGGCCTTCATTATGTTGAGACACATCCTTTTTTAAATGTTTGTTTATTTTTGAGATAAGGAGCATGATCAGGGAAGGGGCAGAGGGAGATGGGGACAGAGGATCTGAAGCAGGCTCTGTACTGACAGCAGAAAGCCCAATGCGGGCCTCAAGCCCATGAACCTTGAGATCATGACCTGAGCCAGTCAGATGTTTAAATGACTGAGCCACCCAGGTATCCCAAGATATGTTCTTTCTAATCTTACTTTGTTGAGAGTTTTGTCATGAATGGATGATGTATGTTTTCAAATGCTTTATCTGCATCTGTTAACATGATTATGTGGCTTTTATTCTTTCTCTAATTAATCAGCCAACATTAAGAAAAACAAACTTTCTACTCCTTTTTTCCTCTATTCTCCATCTGGAACTACAATCATGCATAAGTTGTTTTGTCTGATAGTATGCCATAATTTTCTTAGACTATCTTTCCTGTTTTTCATTTTTATTTTTCTTTGTTTTCTTGAAAAATTTTAGAGATTCTGTCACCTAAAACTCATATTTTTTTCAACTGCTTGTTCCAGTCGGTTATTGGTGCTATATATTGCATTTAAATTTTTTATTCATTATATTCTTCAGCTCTAGAATTTCTATTTTTTAATAATCTTTATTTCTGCTAACTTTCTCATTTTGTTTTTGTGGTTTTTAAATTTTTATTGAGTTTTTCTGTGCTTTCCTGCAGCTCAATGCGTTTCCTAAAAAATCTATCCAGCAAATTATAGATTTCCATTTCTTTGGGGTTGGTTACTGTAAAATTACTGTGTTTCTTTTGTGGCATCACAGGTTTTTAATTTTTTTTTCATGTTTCTTGAAGTCTCTTACTATTGTCTTTGCATTTGAAGAGCAGACACATCCTCCATTCTTTATTACATGGCTTCAGGGGAAAATATTCTGTCTTTTCTTATAGGGATTTTGAGATTTTCATAANACTTCTTGTTTCCTCTTGAGAATAACTCTTCTCATGATTCTGCAAAGCTGGCCTATGTGTTGACAGTCTCATATTTGTTTTTTCTAAGTAAAATTTTAATGCTTAAGTTTGTGTGATTATTTCCTAGTCTCACAGAGTTGGGATGGCATTCTGTATGTGCTTACTATCCATCTGCAAAGGGGCATACTTGTTGCCCTCAGAGTCATGCACAGTAAGCTTGCCATAGCGTGGAGTTGTGGATAAGTAAAAGATTTCAATCACTGGGGGTGCCCATGGAGCAGAATTAGGGATACCCAGATGGGGAATCCCCAGTAGTTCATTGGTGAGTTTCCTGATGGAGTCCTCAAAATATTTATGTAGGATCCATATCACTCTGATACATTCAGTTTTGAGTTCTGTCTCCTGTTCTGCTAGTCTCTTCCTTTCCCCAAGTCAAGTTACTTGTCTCAGGATTCTAGGTAGGACAAGAAAGAAGTGAACCTTTTTGACATTGTCCTGAAAGATTACAGAAGCCAGGCACTCACTTACACCGTCTCACTGTCTCCTGTGAGAAAAATAGGCTAAGAACATCTCTTGTGAATAAATACATTTACAATTTTGCATAGCCACCCCCGCTAATTTTGGAAAATTTTATCACCCCAAAATGAAACCTTATATCCACTAATCAGGCACTTCATTTTCTCCCTTTTACCAGTTCATGGAAAACACTAATCTGTTTTCCGTCTCTATGAATTTATTTATCCTGCATATTTCACATAAACAGAATCATAAAATACGTGTCTGGATTTTTTTACTTATCATGATGTTTTCAGGACTCATTCATTTAGTAGCATATATCAGTACTTCTTTTATTGTTATGGCTGTATAACATTCCATTGTATAAATATACCACCTTTCATTTCCCCATTCATCAGTTGATAGGCATTTGGGTTGTTTCCACTTTTTAGTTATTGTGATTAGTGTTATTATTAACATATCTATAAAGTTTTTTTTAACGTTTTATTTATTTCTGAGAGAGAGAGAGAGAGAGAGAGAGACAGCGTGAGCCGGGGAGGGTCAGAGAGAGAGGTAGACACAGAATCTGAAACAGGCTCCAGGCTCTGATCTGGCTGTCAGCACAGAGCCCGACGCCTGGCTCCAACCCACGAAATGTGAGATCATGACCTGAGCCGAAGTTGTCCGCCCAATCGACTGAGCCACCCAGGTGCCCCTATAAAGTGTTTTTTTAAGATTTTATTTTTAAGTTATCTCTACACCCAATGTGGGGCTCACACAACTCCGAGATCAAGAGTCACATGCTCTACAAATTAAGCCAGCCAGGCACCCCATTTGCAGGTTTTAATTTCATCACCTCTTTTTAATTATTTTGAGTATATACTTAACAGTAGAATTGATGAGTTACATGGTAATTTTATGTTTATCTTCTTGAGGGACTGACAAACACTTTACCACAATAGCTGTCTCATTTTACATTTCACCATCGATGTATAAGGGTATCAGTATTTACTGAGCAGCAAATGTAATTAAAAATTTTTGTGCAATACGTAAAAATGCTCAATGTCTTCATATATCTTCTATGTTACTTATCTGTCTACTTAGATTATGAAAAATATGAAGTTAAAGAATCAAGGATTATAAAGCATATTGTTGTTTAAGATTTCCCAGTACCTACAATGAGGGTTTACATATAGAAGTCTCTCGATACTTATTTATTGCATAAATACCTACATGTAACGGATTAAAAAAGTAAAAGAATGAATCAAAAGTAATTTTGAGGTTTAGGGCCAGATGAATGCTACAGTTTCCAAAGCGTAGTGGTCAAAGATATAATTAATATTGAAATTTCATTCCAAATCATAAAATTATTGTATTTAGAAAATATTTCAGAAATCATTCATACAAAGCACACAGCCATCTTTTAACTTCTTTCAATGGACTTCAAGTATATGTGTTTGATTTTTAAGTAAAAGAAACATGGTATTCAATTAAGAACAATAAAGTTGAAGAATGGAATGACTACTTGAAGAATGACTTTTGTAGGGAATTGTGTAGCAGATGTGGAATGATGCATAAAAGACATGTATTTTTTAGCACCAATTTTGTATTCCATCAGTTGCAAATTATGGGAATATGGAACAATTTACTAAGAAGCACTTACCATCGGCAAAAATATTTGACTATTTCATTCTGCTAGTGTCCAACTGAGAAGACTGTATGGTTAGAAATGTTAAAAAGTTAAAAATGTTTATTAAATAAAGAAAAAGGCTAATTCCAGCTGAGAAAAACGTTGCTACTAAGTTTTTGCTTCTGACAAAGTACTTTCATATGGATTAGCTCATCTGTTGTTTTACTTAAATGCTAATAGAAACAATATATAATTGTATACTGATTGACCAGGATGGACATATTTTGTGCCACTTCTGAAAAAAATTTCATACTAATTACAATTTCATGTTTATAAAATGTAAAGCAATTCCATTTTCTTGAAAACATATTTACTCTCTATTATGCCAGGCCAGTAAAAAAGAAAGGAATTCATTTATATATTTATATATAAACGTAAGTTACAATTTGTTAAATTTATCCTGGAGTATGAATCCAGAGATGTTAGCTTAATCTTTCATTTTATTTTGATATTGGAATGAAAGAGTCTCATAAATATTTTTTTAATCAAAGAATCAAAGGAGAAAACTTAAAAAAAAATGTTATTCAAGATGCTCAAACGGTAGTAGAGAACAGTGGTTAGCAATATAGTGGTTAAAGATGACTATGGAGCCTAATTGCCTGCTTTTAAATCTTCACTCTTCGATTTGCTAGCCATGTAAACTTGGGCAAGTTATTTAACTTTCTCTGTGACTTGGCTATCTCACCTTTACAATGGAACTAATAATAACCGTCTCATAGGATTATTTTGTAGTTTAAATAAGACTTAGAATAGGGAGTTATAGGAGTTCTATGATATTTTGTTGAATCCTCAGTTTTTACAGACATGTTCTTAAACAGTTGGACTCTTCCATCTATTGACCAAAGTGAATAATTAAGAATCTTGTTTTTCTTCTTTCAAGAAAATTCAAAGTATAAAATTCCCTCTTCTTCTAAGTCTTCAGAAAATACCTGTGCACCCCATAGTCTCAGGATAAGAGAAACATTAAGTATTTATACATTTTGTAAAAAGTAAGTGATTCAGTGAGGTGAGGTTTTCTGTAAGAGAACAAATGTCATTCTTCACTTTATAGCAAGTAAAGTAAAATAAGAGAAAAACAGTGAAATTCTCTACTACTCTGGTACTAGTAGGCAGGAAGACCACTCGCCTTACAGCTTCACAATACTCATCAGGTTTTGGCTGCTAAGATTTTGTTTGATTTAGGGAATGAGATTTGATCCACAGTATGTTTAAATCTCTAGAAAATTTTTGGTTAAAACAGGGCTCTACTATACTTCTGAATATTAGGAAACTTGAAAACTACATATTCTACATAAACATTAACATTTTTCAAGGGCTATCACACTTTTGTATTATTTTCCAAATATAAATTTTATTGGACAGAAATCTCCTATTGATCCATGTTATTGGATCTTGGCTAAGCACAGTCAAAAACTTCCCTCTCAACTCAAAGTTAAACCACATACTGGGAGGTAGTCTAACAAAGAAAGGACATTCTAACTGTAAATTTAAATTTCTAAAGAGAAGACAAACTTTTTTTCTCGTGAATGATCCAGATGGTTTCTTGAGATATTACCAATTCCATGATAAAATAGTATACAGCCTTCTGCTTATTTCTTCTGAAAAAAAAAAAAACAACATAAATATCTTTTTGCTTCTCTCATATCTCTACCTAATCCACCCTTAACATAGCATGAGTCATTATCATTTCATTTCATTTGGGAGAATCATCTCTGTTGCTTAATTTCCTCTACATTGCAACATATTTTAATTGTTTTTGTTTAAATTCCAGTTAGTTAGCATATGGTGTAATATTAGTTTCAGGTGTGCAATATAGTGATTCCACACATCCATACAACACCCGGTTCACATCACATCACAAGTGCATTTCTTAATCCGCTTCACCTATCTACCCATTCTCCCACCCATCTCTGTTCTGGTAACCATCACTTTGTTCTCTATAGTTAAAAGTCTGTTTCTTGATTTGTCTCTNCATAAAACTTCTTTTGAGGGATGGAAGATGACTATGGGAAGTGGGTGTTTTGGAGTTTCTTTTGGATTAAAGCAACCAATATTGTGAAAGATCTTAAGTCAATGAATAATTCGTTAGTGTTTGGAAAGAAAATGTCAGATTACATCCTCATTAATGTCCATTTATAAATGATTGTTTTGTATTGTGAATCATTTTTAAATAAGTTGTTTTTGCTTACAAGTCTAAACAAAAGGAGTTTATCCTTGTTCTACTTTAATTGCCAAACAAAGCAAGAAGCTGTGGCCCTTCAATGAATTACCAAAGAAAAAGTAGGTGTTGTTTTTAATGATACTTTTCTTAGTTATCTTTTTATACAAGCCCTCCACTTTACAGTGCTATTTTTTATTTGTGTGATTTTGTAAAATGTTTTATTTATTTCTAGGACAGAGAGAGAGCGAGCGTGAGCAGGGGAGCGTCAGAGGGAGAGGGAGTCACAGACTCTGAAACAGGCTCCAGGCTCTGAGCTGGCAGTCAGCACAGAGCCCGACGCGGGGCTCGAACCCACGAACCGCGAGATCATGACCTAAGCGAAAGTCGGACGTCTAACAGACTAAGCCACCCAGGCGCCCCTTATTTGTGTGATTTTTAAGATACGGTTAAACCAATCTTACAAGTTTTTAGAAATTGCATTGAATTCAGGAAGTTTATTTTTCTGGATAAAAGAAGGAAACATTTAAATTTGTATACAAAGGATTGAAATGTTCCTATACAGAATTTAGAAACAGTTTTATACACGTTGTAACTATAAAATTCACCACATAATGGTGATCAAGATATAAAAATGAGAAGCAATGAATTTATCTTTACATATGTTAGAATAACATTTTATAAAATATGAAAATGACTAGAAAGTGATTTGGCAACTGGACCCCTTCAGCAAAAGACAGGAAACTAAAACAAATGGGAGGAAAAAACTATCAAATATGGAAGTTAGACTAACCTAACCATGAAACTTAGTGAAAGTCAGTATTATAAAAAAGTGAAAACCTGTAAATAAGATAAAATTTGCGAAAGACTTTAGGAAAAGTGCTTCCTGGAATTTACTAGGACTAAAAAAAGTAGGAGGGGAAAAGTTGCCCAGTAAATAA
>NW_027532051.1:40779-42917 GCF_008692635.1 Crocuta crocuta
TGCCCAGTAAATAATAAAGGAAATCTGATTTTTATTTCTCAAAGTAAATTGTTTTCAACTCTTATTTTTAAAAAATCTCTCTTTAAATAAAAGAAAAAATAATTATGAACTAGAAAGGACAACTCAAAGAACAGGAAGAATGCAGGACTAAGAAGAGAATGACATGGAAAATATTTACTTAAATAAACTGAACATAAGTACTATACAGCATCTATTTGATTTTTTGGAAATAGAAACCAAGTATAAAAATATTTGCACAACTAGGAAAATATTAAGAAATAAATCCTTGAAATTAGTTGCCAAAATCTTGAAAAAATAGAAACATTGTTGGGCAAGTAGGCAATTAAATCAAATTCATTGTGGACAAAAATATTATATTTAGGAATGAAAAAATCACTATTCATATAAATTTTGGAATCCAAATGTCATACACATTTTAGACAGAAAGGAATTTTAGGCCTCTTCTTCCTTTAGAATGATTAATTTTCCTTTGTGCTGATTGATTTTGTAGATATTTGAAATTCATTCATTTTTGGATTATGTATACCAAAAATATAATCTCCAATCTAAGTGAATCCTTAAATTATCATAAGTAGCTGCTGAACCAATAATTTCGTATGCATTATCTATATTCATTCAATCAATGTAAGTTTTTGGCTCCCCTATGATGTGCAAGCTGTGTTAAGTCTTGGGGGTGAGAAGGATGCATCACTTTCCCACCTGCAAATTTTTTAAAACGTAGTTAATAAAATTATTCATGCTCCATCAAAAAACAATATTCAAATTAAACACAACAGTGTGGGGACATAGAAGAATATCTCTAAGGCAATTTATCATTATTCTAAAATCCTAAAATTGTCATATTTCATGCATGGGGTCCCATGCATGATTCAAACCAACTAGTTTAGGTATTCTATTAGTGGTATTAGTGTTTCCCCTTTGTCTGTGTTGTGTGTGTGTTTCATGTGAACTTAATAAGATTAGCCACCTTTAAATTATATCAGTTTTCTGGCATTTTAGTTTTTTCATATTGAATTCATCATTATAGACAATATTGTTTTGTTACAAATTATGAATGCAATGCAACTATTTAAATAGAGATTTTAGATAAAATATTTGTGAACTTCTCTTTATGAAAGATGTTCAATAGCAACTTTTGAGCTACTTAAAATAATTTAAAATTCTAGCAATTGTGAAAAACAACTCATTATATCATATATATCCACATTATCGTCTTTATAATCTTCAGTTGAGGAGGCTACACGTGTACAGCAATAATATAAACATTGTAATCATTAGGCGTTCTTATCAGACTTTATAGTACATTCTCAGAAGAGATGAGTTTTGAAAACAGACTGAATGCACCTTTAAACAAATTGGAGAATCAGAGAACAAAAATAAAAACAAAATAAAACACAAAGAATCTATGATCATAACGCCACTTGTCTCGTTTTCTGATGTACCACAAAACCTGGCTCTGAACTAAAGTTTACAGGATCCCCCTGCAAAACAGCCTTTGCAACAGCAGTCTCAGTAGAATAAGTGGGGATCTTTCTAACGCTTGTATTCTGAGTGTTTTGGTGCTCATTTGCATGTCAGAAATCAGCTATATTTCTTTATTATCACATTTTTTATATGTACCACTTACACACATATCCATAAAGACACATAGTCATGCACATTTATTTATATACTTAAGGTTAGCATTATGGATTTGAATGTGCTTAGCAATATCCTCTTCATTGTTTTCAGCTTGGGCCTATACATAACGACACTACCTACCCAGTATTGTGTTGTCGCATAAATGTTCTCTCTTACCTCTTGAAGTTTTCATCATCTACAGAAGCAATGCTACGGGTCAAACTCACAAAAGTGCTGTCCCCCAATTGCAGCAAACACCACTATGTGTTGTATATTTGATGAATTAAAAGGATGCTGCCAACTTAATTACACTGTAACCCTTCAATAAAGGAAGGGCAGAGCTGATTAACCAGTGAATAATTGGGGGCTGATTAATGGCTCTCTCCCTCACTACTAAAGGCTGTATATATAATTATTTTGCCTTTGGGCCTAATTTTGCCACTGTTAGCTTCCACTTTTGTTATCAGGTGTAATTTATAGATGGGGCTAGCATCCTG
>NW_027532051.1:43241-47749 GCF_008692635.1 Crocuta crocuta
GCATCCTTAAAAGAAAGGGGATAGAAAATGAAATATCCCTGAATCCCAAGATATGTCACCTGCAAAAGGCCAGCAGGCAGCTTTTAACATCAACAATTCCAGTCATTTAACAGCATTAATACTTCATGCTTAACAAGAAAATAATAATATTATTCATCAATAATCATATCAGCCTTTGTGAGGTTAAAACATATTGCATCACCTAGTGGTTTTGAATATACTTTCAATACAAGATCAATCTGTTATAAATGAAAAGAATTTTTATGCACTCTTACCCCAGTTAAATATTCCCTCTTTTTAAATGTACTAACATCTATGAATATCTTTCTTTAAAAAGTTGTAGGGTATAATTTCTTCAAAGCAAATTTTTTAAAAAAATCAACCATTTTCAATCATTTTAAATATTAAGTATAAAATGATCACTACTGCTAAATCAAAGTAGCACTGCAGAATATTTTAGATTCAAAAAGTTTAGTATTTATTAACCATTTACTATTAACAATATACCATGCACAATTTAAAAAATATACAAAGTATTAACAATCATGTGCAAAAACCTCAGGATTTTACACCTTAGACTTCATATGCACTCTATGAGCACGTTACTCTTAATGGTATTATAAAACATACCAATTTAAAGAAAGCAAACCAATCATAAGAGAGAGTTTGATTCTGGATAATCCTTTGAGGTTTATGAAGAAACTAGCACCTTACAATAAAGGGGAGAAATAAGGCTAAAGAAACATCGTAAAGATTTCTGTTCTCCTAGCCACGCTAAAATAGTGCAGATGGCTTTATACTCCAAAATTTTCCCCACTACGATAATAACATCTTAGAGACATATTTCAGGTTACTCATCTTTTAAAACACTGCAATAATAAAATTTCTAATTTGTAAACCAAGGTATACAAGTTCTCCTTCAGATTTCCTTTGTTGTTTTGTCCTTACTGAGAACTACTTAGCCTATGAATCACAGGCTGATTTGAAGACCTTTTCAGTCAAAGCTTAGGAGTGTACCAGTGGGCATGGGCCAGGAAGAAATGGAATTAAAGTCTGATATTTGCCCTCTTTTCTCATCTGCACTTGATTTATAAGTCAATGTGAGTATACAAGAGAAATAAAGGCAAAGACCTTGATGCATCCCTGTGGAGAATATGCACCGTTTGGATTGAAGGCATGAAAGAGGGGAAATTAATGGTAAACTGTTCATCTGTCACTAGTGCCAGCCTGATGGTTTTGCAGAGAAGGCAAGGACTATATGACATGCCCTCCAGTGAAGGGCAAGTCTGTCTGCTGTTCTCCTATTATAAATACAGTGCTCAGGGTTTCAGAGGGATTTAAATTTAAAATAAGACTGCACTTTGGATAAATAAATATTTACACTAGTTTACTTTGTTCCTTTAAAGTATTGACTTGTAGAATTCTGCTTGTTTTAGGAAGAAAACATATTTTTTTGTTTTCCTTTCTCCCTCTTTCTTCTTTCTTTCATTACTTTTTTGAAAAAAACAAAAACTAAGTCATTTTGCTTGAAAATGTGGCTTTGTCCTTTTACATCTGGCTGCATTTTTCCTGCTTTCACACTGCAATGAAATGTAAATAGGCTCTGAGGATTAGGCACATACAAAGTAGGAAGGACTTAGTTGGATATCACTGTATAAAATGTATTGTCGAAAGTGATTGCAAAGTTGAAACTCAAAGGTGAGAGTGTCCCCTCCCTTGGATGACAGAGAAAAATGAGGGTGACCATAAAAAATTAGAAAAAAGAGGAAGAAGGTGAAAATACCTTAGAACTGAATTAAAAATGCAAGACTTGAACTCAAAAGATATATCAATATTGGAGATTTAGCTTTGGGTGGTGTCAATATCAAACTAAAATGCATTTCAATATCATTCCTTTCGAATTTTTTTGACCTCCAGAAAGAGTAGATGACACACAGTACCCCGTGTTTAGAGGCAACTGTGGCAATCAAACGTATCCGAAGTCATTTGGTTACCTCTTAATGGACAACTGACAAATCAACCCCTCTGTGATGACATTATGTTTAAAAGAATGTATACACTGTTAATTTATTCCAGCTATTTTCTTGGTCAAGATATTTATTTTTCTGGAAAAAGAAAAAGTCAAGTATTCAAAGTAAAGAATCAGTTACTTGTTTGGTATTATTTATGTTTTTAAAAAATTCTATCAGCATAAAATATCATATGGTAGGGGTAAGGAGAAAAATGGAGAGACAGAGGTGCAATTATGCAGTATCATGATGGCAAAATAGCATCTTTTTTTTTTGTCTATGCAAGATCAAAGGCAAAACACTTATTCAAAGATTTATATTTTCAACTACAGCTCTCCACGATGAATGCTTTATTTTCTTGACAGGATAGGTGCTTGTAAATATCACAAATAAACTGAAATGCTATTCTTCAATTCTTTTCTTTGCTCTATCCTAATACTTCATTTGGTGATAACTTGTAGTAATGCTAGATACCACACAATTAGCACTTTTCCAAATCCTGGAGTAAAGGATATCAGTGATGAGGATGGTTGACAGTTCTAGTAATAAAACCTCACACATTCTCAAAACCTACCTTGGGGTTTCAATTTTTACAATGGAAAAATGCAGGATTACTTTTACAGAGTATTATACTTCTCCTAGCTGTTTTTTTTTTAAATTTTTAATGTTTTATTTATTTCTGAGAGGAGAGTGAGTGAGAGCGAGAGAGAGAGATCAGGGGAGGGTCAGAGAAAGGGAGACACAGAATCCGAAACAGGCTCCAGGCTCTGAGCTAGCCTTCAGCACAGAACTCAATAAGGGACTCTAACCCATGAACGGCGAGATCATGACCTGAGCTGAAGCCGGACGCTTAAACGACTGCCAGGCACCCCTTCTCAGAGCTGTTTAATGATGTGGCTATCTATTTGAAATTACAATTGAGATTCAGAAATATATTTCCTTCCTTTGAAATCATGTGGTATAACCATTTGTCTGGGCCAGTTATCTCAGTTCATTATAGTGCTTTGAGGCCAAAATCAAAAGTTTGAACCCAAGATCTGTCAATAACTCAGTTATTGTGTTACTAAGTTATTCGGTACTCTCACAGCCATACTCTGGATCTTAGCTCTTAGCCACAATGAGAAAACAGCCATCACGTTGTCTCCAAAAGAGGTGCAATAGGTCAGAGAACAGAGAGACAAAAAAGATAAATGCATGGGGCAAAATGTAAGCATGTTTTCTTCACATAGGAATGGATACACATGTGTTCTTTGGGAAGGGAAACACTCCAGACTATTTATAAACAATAATTAAATAATTATGAATATTCAATAAGTTCAAAATGTGGTATCTATTACATGGAGGGAACTGGTGGTTAGTTTCTATAATTCAAGCCATCTTACAATTCCTCATTACATGTCTTTTGTAAATGTAAAAATCCTTTTGACATGTTTCAATCATTTTGGAAAATAAAATACCAGCGTATTTTATTTTGGAAAATAAAATATACACATATTTTAATGCATATCCGCCTTACAATATGTGTGATTAAAGACGTAGTAGCATAGTCTGTACTCTTGAATTACAAGTACTACATTTTCTTTCTTTCTTTTTTTTAAATAATTTTTTAATGTTTTATTTATTTCTGAGAGAGAGAGAGAGAAAGAGAGAGAGAGAGAGAGAGTGAGCAGGGGAGGGTCAGAGAAAGAGAGGGAGACAGAGAATCTGAAATAGGCTCCAGGCTCTGAGCTGGCTGTCAGCACAGAGTCCGACGTGGGGCTCAAACCCACGAACCATGAGATCATGACATGAGCTGAAGTCGGAAACTTAACCGACTGAGCCGTCCAGGCGCCCCTACATTTTCTTACTTTATAAATCTTCATATTCCTATAAGCATAATTAGTTGTTAACTACTTGATTTTGTGCTGGTTTAAGACTGTTGATTGAATAACTTAGGAAATCATAGAGTCGCTTGTAGCTAATCACTAGGCATCAGCTATTCAAGAAAGAATAGCTCTTTTGCATGCCCAAGACTGGTCACAATAGACCCTAATAAAGACAGAATAAATGACGAATGATAGAATAAACTTCTGGGGTGCCTGGATGGCTCAGTAGGTTAAGTATCTGAGACTGGCCATGATCTCATGGTTCGTGAGTTCGAACCCCGTGTCAGGCTCTGTGCTGTAAGCTTGGAACCTAGAGCCTGCTTCGAATTCTGTCTCCCTCTCTCTCTGCCCCTCTCCCACTTGTACTCTGTCTCTCTCTTAAAAATAAATAAACATTAAGAAGAAAGAAAATTCTATTAGACCTTGCACTCAGGTGTTTTCTGCTTTACTAATGGTTTTTAAATGTTAGCAAATTGTATGTAGATAACTCAATTTTCCTTTCATATCTATCGCTTTATTTAATATTTTTTTTGAAATTCTCTCACTAGCAAAGCAGGCATTATTGTTACTTTTAAAGGAAGCAACTAAGCTATAAAGAACCTTACCGATTCACCTAAACCAATCAGGAGTAGGG
>NW_027532051.1:47927-53007 GCF_008692635.1 Crocuta crocuta
GGAGTAGGAAAATATAGTGTATTTATTCACAGCATGGATTCTGAACGCACAACATAACTGTTTGAATAACAGGTCCATCACATATTGGCAATATGATCTTAGAAAAGGTAAATACCTTCTTTATACCAAATGCTTTCATATATAAATTGGTCATAATAATGGCATTTCTCTCACAGAGATCAAGGAGGATTAAATAAAACAGTATATATAAAGTCGTTAATAGCATTTCCATTATATATAAAGTGTTATGTAAGTATTTATCACTAAGAGAATATATTAAGTTTAAAATATTAAATACATTTATTTTCCCTAAGTAAATGATTTTATGGCCTGGAAAAAATAGACTTTCTAAGTTAATAAAAAATGTATCTTCCAAGCTATGTTGGGATAAAGAAAGGTGAGATTAAGAGGAAAAAGAAACGTGAAACAATAAATCCTGCTACTAGATATTTTTATAATGGAAATATATAAAACATAAAATTATACATAATGTTTTGACTATTCTTTTTTTAAAGATTTTATTTTTATTTAGTTTCTTTTTTATTTATTTAAACTCAAGTTAGTTAACATATAGTGTAGTATTGATTTTAGGAGTAGAATTTAGTAATTCATGACTTACATATAATGCCCAGTGCACATCTGAAGAAGTGCCCTCCTTTGTTTTTAAGTTTACTTATTTATTTTAAGGGGATGGAGGGAAGGGCAGAGAGAGGGAGAGAGAGAGAGAATCCCAAAAAGGCTCTGTGCTCTTAGCGTGGAACTCTGCAAGATTATGGCCTGAGTCAGAATCAAGTCAGACAATTAACTGATTGAGACACCAAGGCTCCCCATAACAAGGGCCCTCCTTAATGCTCATACCCGTTTAGCCCATCCTTCCACCCACCTTCCCTCCAGCAACCCTCAGTTTATTCAATGTATTTAAGAGTCTCTTTGGAAATAGGGAGGCAAGATGGCAGAGAAGTAGTGAGCTCCATACATTTCACTTGTCCCCATCTCTCAAATGGAGAAGGCCTGAAGCCATAGGAACCCTTACAGAATCCAGGAGTTAGGGAGGAAAAGCAGAGAGAGTCCACTGAGAAGACCTTATAGCATGAGTGTGAACTGGGGAAGATAAAAACGGGCCAGAACCAGAGACCCAGAGGGAGGGGAGGGACCCCCTCCCCCTTGGCGGGGATCCGCGGTGAGTCAAGGGGGAAAGAGAGAGCAGCTGAAACTGCTCAAGGAACTGTCCCTGTCCCTGGAGAAGAGAAAACCTCAGCTAAGGACACAGAGGGATCCAGTTTCCAGCTGTGCAGCTGACCTTGAGCGGGACACACTGGTCCCAGGTGATGTCAGGAGAAACCGCTCCTCTGCTCGCCAGCTCGACTGGGAGAGGAAGCAGCACACATGAAGTCGCTGCAACGCTCTTCTGGCAAGGCTCCAGCTTGAAACTGATCATAGGAACTCCGCCTGCACGTTTATATTTCAGGCGGTATGAATGGGGCTCCAGGACTAACATCTGGAAACGAGGCATGGCTTGGGACATAAAGCAGAGCCCACCTTGGCTATTCCCGTGACACAGGCAGATCAGACACAAAAGAGTGAGTTGCAATGCATGGTTCAAGAGGGGACTGGGGCGCCACCAATTTACTCTCCACAACCACCAAGGCGGGACCTTAGGGAGACGCCCTCAGGATACTGTGGAGGCTAACACCCATCTACACCAAACCACGCCCATCCCTGCTAGAGAGCAGGTTTTTTTGTTTTTGTTTTCTTTTTATTTTTTAATTTTTTAATTTTTTTTTTTTTTACCAGAGCCTGGGCAACACCAACATGGATGCACTACCATGATTAATTCTAGATCAATTCCTTTTATTCAGATATATTTTCCCTTGGCTCATTCGTATCCCTCGCCTCTGCTGGACTGGGCAGTCTGGTCACTGGTTTGCTTAAACAGNCTTTTTTGCTTAAGGAAAAACATTCAATCCATTCTATAGATGTATATTCTACACCTTCACTGCTACCTTTCTATTGCTCTCTCACTCTCTGGAGTAATCAGACTATATAGTTTCTCTGAGTAACATTATCTTCGTTTCTTTCCTCTCGCCTCTTAACATATTCTCCTCTTTCTCTCTCTCAATTAAGCCTCTTAGTCTCTCTACCTAGTTATTTCTCTTCCAATTTCGCTTCGTCCCATCCTGTCATTTCTATCTTTGTATATGCTGTTCCATCAGCATTGCATACACCCTGTTGTATTTGTATCAGGGAATTCTGGTTTTATGACTTAAGACTATCCTTTGTTTTGGGGTTATTTTATTTTATTTTTTCTTTTCTTCTTTCTTCTTTTTTAATTTTTTCTTTTTCTTTTTATTATTTGTTTTTCCTCCTTCCTCCGTTTTTTCCTTTCTTTTCCTTTCTTCCCTTCTTTTTTTTTTCTTTTTTTTCTTTTTCCCCTTCGGTTTGCGTGTTTGTAGGATTTGTCTGTGCATTTCTGTGCCTTTGTTCCCTATGTGGTTGTCGGTCTGTTTACTTTTCCAGGGCTACCTCAAGAAACAAGCCAAAGTGTACATGGTGGACAGTCCCAATTAACACTACGAGTAAAGAAATAAAATAAAAGTCTCAACGAGACAGACCAAGCGACACCATTCAAAGAACATTGCATGAACAGACAAGCCTTGGACAAAGAGCCTTCTTTAATATAGCGGTACTCACAGGTGCAGAATGCATAACAAGCTTTTTTTAAATTTTATTTATTTATTTTTTTATTTCTAGGAGAGAGAGAGAGAGACAGCGTGAGNGAAGAACTCTCCTCTAAAGGAATTCGAGGAAGAAATGACAGCTAAAGAATTGCTCAAAACAGATATAAGCAACATAACTGAAAAAGAATTTAGAACAATAGTAGTAAAATTAATTGCTGGGCTTGAAAAAGGTATGGAAGACATCAGAGAAACTATTGGTACAAAGACTATGGACCTTAAAAATAGCTGTGATGAATTAAAAAACACTATAAGTGAAATGCTAAATAAAATGGAGTCGTCCAATGCAGGGGTTGAAGAGGCAGAGAGAATAGGTGAGTTAAAAGACAGAATTATAGAAAAAGAGGAAGCCGAGTAAAAGAGAGATAAACTGATCCAGGAACACGAAAGGAGAGCTCAAGAGGTGAACAATGCAATCAAACGGAACTATATCTGTGTCATAGGAGTGCCAGAAGAGGAAGAGAGAGGAAAAGGTGCTGAAAGTGTCCTTAAACAAATGACAACTGAGAACTTCCTCAATTTGGGGAAGGAAACAGACACTGAAATCCAAGAGGTACAAAGAACTCCCCTCAGATGTAACATGAATCGATCTTCTGCACGACATACCATAGTGAAACGCAAAATATGAGGACACAGAGAGAATTCTGAAAGCAGCTAGGGATAAAAGGGCCCTAACATACAAAGAGAAACTTATCAGAGTGGTGACAGACCTATCTACTGAAACTTGACAGTTGAGGAAAGAATGCCAGGAAGTCTCCAATGTGATGAATAGAAAAAATGTGCAGCCAAGAACCCTCTATCCAGCTGCCTGTCATTCAGAATAGAAGGAGAGATAAATGTCTTTCCAAAGAAACAAACATTGAAAGAATTCGTCAACACTAAACCAGCCCTACAAGAAATCCTGAGGGGGATTCTATGAGGGAAATGGTGCAAGGAATGGAAGGTACCAGAAACAAGACCACAAGCATGAATCTTACAAAGAACACAATGACTCTAAACCCATATTTTCAATAATAACACTGAATGTAAATGGGCTAAATACTCCAAGCCAAAGAAATAGGGTAGCAGAATGGATAAAAAAACAAAATCTATCTATTTGCTGTCTACAAGAAACTCATTTTAGACCTGAGGACACCTTCAGAATGAAATTAAGTGGATGGAGAAATACTTGTCATGCTACTGGAAATCAAAAGAAAGCTGGAATAGACATACTTATATTAGAAAAATTGGATATTAAAGTTAAGGCAGGAACAAGAGATGAAGAAAGGCATTATATCATAATTACAAGCTCTATTCATCAGGAAAGGCAAACTATTATAAATGTCTATGCACTGCAACTGGAAGGACCCAATACATAAAATAATAACAAATATAAACAATCTTATTGATAAGACTGTGGTAATTGCAGGGGACTTTATTACTCCACTTACAGGAATGGATAGATCAACTAGAGAGAAACTCACTAAAGAAACAATGGACCTGATCTACACATCAGAGCAAATGGATTTGACAGATATATTTAGAATTCTATATCCTGATGATATGGTTTCACTTTCTTCTCAAGTGAGCATGGAACATTCTCTGAGATAGATCACATACTGCAACAGAAAGCAGCCCTCAATAAATATAAAAGAATTGAGATCATACCATGCACACTTTCAGATCACAATGCCAGGAAACTTGAAATCAACCACAGGAAGAAGTCTGGAAAACCTCAAAAAACATGGAGATTAAAGAGCACACTACTAAAGAATGAATGGGCCAATCACGCAATTAAAGAAGAAATAAAAATGTATGGAAAAAAATGAAAATGAAAATGAAAATACAACAATGCAAACTCTATGGGATGCAGCAAAGGCAGTCCTAAGAGGAAAGTGCATTGCACTTCAGGCCTACTTCAAAAAAAAGAAAAAGCACAGGCACAAAATCTAACAGCGCACCTAGAGGAACTAGAGGGAGAGGAATAAGAGCACCCAAAACTCAGTAGGAGAAGAGAAATAATGAAAATCAGGAGAGAAATAAACAATATAGAAACCAAAAAAAAAAAAAAACCCACNGCCATAGAGGGACCCGGTTTTCCTCACTCCAGCGGGCTCGGGCTCAGAACACCCTGCAGGCAAGCCCCCACCCATGGGCACCAGCCTGACCCAGAGAAGGAAGCAGCAATTCTGACCCCACCCCCAGAGCTCCGCAGGGGGCCTGGAATTGCCCGAGGGGGTTGCCTGGGAAGCTGTGTCTAAGGCAATTTCAGCGGGGCGCGCGGACTGGGATTTGGAGACTGGAATTGGCCTGGGTTGAAGAGTGCAACCAACTTCGGCTGTGCCCCCGGTACGGGGAGTTTACAC
>NW_027532051.1:53051-53227 GCF_008692635.1 Crocuta crocuta
CTCTCCTGCCCACAACCGCCAAGGCAGAGCTCCTGCCTGAGGCATTGGATCACGCCACGCCCATCCCTGCCTCAGAGGTGCTCTCCTCCCTCTTTTTTTTTCTTTTTTTTTCCTTTTTTTTTCTTTTTTTCTTTTTTTTCCCTTTTTTACTCTTTATTTTTTTCTTCTTCTTTCTC
>NW_027532052.1:0-1626 GCF_008692635.1 Crocuta crocuta
CTAATAGACAAATGATTATGAAAAATTAAACTGATTTTGCATGTTAATAAAATAATAGACAAAATTGACAAACTTCTAGCCAGGCTTCTCAAAGAGAAAAGAGAGAGCACCCAAACAGACAAAATTATGAATGGAAATGGACTTATTACAACCAACCTCTCAGAAATACAAGCAATTATAAGGGAATACTATGAAACATTATATGCCAAAAATTGGACAACTTAGAAGAAGTGGACAAATTCCTAAACGCACACTCACTACCAAAATTCACATGGGAAGAAATAGAAAAACTGAACAGACACATAACTAGTGAAGAAATCGAATCAGTTATCAAAAATCTCCAAACAAATAAGAGCCCTGGACCTGATGGCTTCCCAGTGGAGTTCTACCAGACATTTAAAACAGAATTAATACCCATTCTTCTCAAGCTATTCCAAAAAACATAGAAATTGAAGGAAAACTTCCAGACTCGTTTTATGAAGCCATCATCNTCACTCTGATTCCCAAGCCAGACAGAGACCCAGCAAAAGAAAGAGAAATATAGGCCAATATCCTGGATGAATACGGATGCAAAAATCCTCAACAAGATACTTTCATATCGAATCCAATAGCACATAAAAAGAATTATCCACAAGATCAAGTGGGATTCATTCCTGGGATACAGGACTGGTTCAACATTCGCAAATCAATCAATGTGATACAGACATCAACAAAGAAAAGATTAAAACTATATGATCTTGTCAATAGATGAAGAAAAGGCATTTAACAAAATACAACATCCCTTCTTAATAAAGACTCTCGAGAAAGTTGGGATAGTATGAACCTACTTAAACATCATAAATACCATCTATGAGAAGCCCTTAGCTAACATTATCCTCAACGGGGAAAAACTGAGAGCTTTCCCCTGAGATCAGGAATATGACAGGGATGTCCACTCTCACCACTGTTGTTTAACATAGTGCTGGAAGTCCTTGCATCCGCCATCAGACAACAAAAGGAAATCATAGGCATCAGAAATGGCAAAGAGGATGTCAAACTTTCACTTTTCGCAGACAACATGATGCTCTACATAGAAAGCCCGACAGACTCCACCAGAATCCTACTAGAACTGATCCAAGATTTCAGCAAAGTTGCAGGGTACAAAATCAACGTACAGAAATTTGTGGCATTTTTCTACACCAATAATGAAGCAACAGAAAGAGAATTCAAGAAACTGATCCCATTCACAATTGCACAAAAAACCATAAAGTACCTAGGAATAAACCTAACCAAGGATATAAGAGATCTGTATGATGAAAACTATAGAAAACTTATAAAGGAAATTGAAGAAGACACAAAGAAATGGAAATACATTCCATGCTCATGGATTGGAAGAATAAATATAGTTACAATGTCATTACTACCCAAAGCAATCTACACTCAATGCAATACCAATCAAAATCGCACCAGCATAGTTCTCAGAACTAGACAAACTATCCTAAACTTTGTATGGAACCAAAAAGGCCCCAAATAGCCAAAGTACTACTATAGAATAAAACCAAAACGAGAGGTATCACCATCCCAGACTTTAGCCTTTACTGAAAAGCTATTATCATCAAGACAGTATGGTATTGGCACAAAAACAGA
>NW_027532053.1:0-1664 GCF_008692635.1 Crocuta crocuta
GAGGAGTGAAATAGAGGGAAAGGGCCTCAATGACAGGGTGCCATCAAAGATGTTAATCGAGTTTTAGGTAACAATTACCTCAAACTCCGCTATGGTCTACATCCCCCCACCAAAAACATTTTATTATTCTGAATTAGACAAATCGCACATTAATTTTTATAATCACAATGTGAGTCATGCAAATGATTTAATGGCCAAAAATTTAAGAAAAAGGAAGAACTGGGAAAGAGAGGCAGGGTCTCATTTCTTCGATTCACTTCTGTATGCCTTTTCATTGTTTGCAGAATAAGTGAAGTTCTCCGGGAAAATATCTTCCATCCCTCAGATCTTACGGCACAAAAGTGTCATATTGGGCAATGAAGTTATTTAAACAAAATTTAATGACCCAAAATAGTTTGTTTGGCATATTTATAATGAATATCCATCGATACTGGAATTCGAACAGAACTGGGATGATTCTTACACGTTTCCTTGGTATTATGCTAGAGGGTACTGAAGTCCTGTCCTTTTTTTCTTTACAAAAGTCAATTTCATTAAATAGAAAAATTTTTACTGATCTGTTTCTGTGGTCACCGATCCCTTATTTTGCCATTTCGTTCTGCCATTGAACCCTACCAATGGCTTTTTCATTCCAGGCAATTTGCTTTTCAGTTCTTGAGTTTCAATTTTTTTCTTTATATTTTCATTCCTGTGCAGAGACTTCCCCATTTGTTCATTAATTATGACCATGTTCATCTTTTCTTTTTTTTAAGCTTCTTTATTGATTTTGAGAGAAAGATAGCAGAGGGAAGGGACATAGAGAGAGGGGGAGAGTATCCCAAGCAGGCTCTACACGATCAGCACGGAGCCTGACGTAGGGCTCGAACTCACAAACCAAGAATCATGACCTGAACTGAAATCAAGAGTCTGATGCTTAATCAACTGAGCCACCCCAGGTGTCTCTTATAACCATATTCTTCTTTAAGTTAAAATATATTTGTGTCACCTGGGTGGCTCAGTCGGTTAAGTTCCTGACTTCGGCTCAGGTCATGATCTCACAGTTCGAGGATTTGAGCCCCGCATCTGTCTTTGTGCTGACAGCTAGCTCTGAGCCTGGAGCCTGCTTTGGGTTTTGTGTATCCCTCTCTCTCTGACCATCCCTTGTTCACGCTGTCTCTCCCTCCCTCAGAAATAAATAAAACATTAAAAATATTTAAAAATATATTTATAGTATCTGTTTAAAGCTGTTGCTGACTTCAGTGTTCAAGTCATCCATGAGTCCGTTTCTATGGACTACTTTTTCTTTTGCTTATGGGTCACATGTTTCACAGATATGGAGAGTTTTACTTGTATTGTTGCCATACATACTGTGTACTGGATAATGATAATTTGTATAGACTCTGGGTTCTTTAAGGTTTCTCTGAAGAGCATTTATATTCAGGAAGACAAATTATTGATCAATCACTTTGAACCCATAAAGATTTGTTTTTATACCTTTCTTTTTAGCATTTAAAAAATATTTATTNAGCAGGGGAGGGTCAGAGAGAGAGGGAGTCACAGACTCTGAAACAGGCTCCAGGCTCTGCACTGGCAGGAGCACCGAGCCCGACCCGGGGCTCGAACCCACGAACCGCGAGATCATGACCTAAGCGAAAGTCAGACGCTTAACCGACTAAGCCACCCAG
>NW_027532053.1:2984-10431 GCF_008692635.1 Crocuta crocuta
GAGTCCTTGCTTCAAGACTTATAAGCTAAGATTAAATAGGATCCTTGGAACATAGATGGGATGGAATCTTAAAACAGGTTTTCCACCGAAGACCACATTAGCAGTGCTTCTACTTACCAACTTCACAGTCCTGTCTCCTCCTTCTAACTGGGAGGGGGTGATTTGGGGCAAGCCCAGTTAGTACACCTACTAGGTCCCTTGAAAATCTAACCCAGAAGGCAAAAGCAATGAAAGGGAATGACTGTTCACTGACTTTTGGCCTTCTAATGCATAGTGAGCAGTATGCTTCAAACTATGCCTTAAACCATTTTCTTTTTAAATATTTTTGCCAGTTAGGGGTCCCTGGGTGGCTCATTGGCAAAGAGTTCGACTTCGGCTCAGGTCATGATCTGACGGTTTGTGGGTTCAAGCCCCAGTTCAGGCTTTGTGCTGACAGCACGGAGCCCGGAGCTCGCTTTGGATTCTGTCTCCCAATCTATCTACCCGCCCCTCCTTTGCTTGCACTCTGTCTCTCTCGCTCGCAAAAATAAACACTAAAAAATATTTTTTAATATTTTTGCTATTTAAATATTTCTTTCAGTGTAAAATATCTGAGCAGCAAGGGGAGAAGTGGCTCAAAAAGCTTACTGCAACAGATTTCAAAGACACAGGCTGAGTCGGAGTGAAGGGGAAGATAGGAAGAGAGGCAAACAAGTTAGTGGAAGTGGGTGGTACAGGGAAACCAGAAGAAGCTAAGATATGAACATCTTCCGGCCTGAAATTCTGTAGACTCTGTGGTTAGGGACCAAGGTATACAGCGGGCAGAAACATGTCATCGAGAGTCGATGTAAACACAAATAATGTAAAATATAGCTATAAGTGCCGTAGCGATTCACTTTATTTTCCAAGAAAATGTTTCCTATAGGCATATACCAGAGGCCCGGGAGGCGGTGTTGGGCCTCTGGCCGCTCGGCCTTTGGAGGTTGGTGATCTGTGTTCCACCTCCTCAAGATGAGTCATCCCGAAAATGGGAATGAGTCTCCACCTAAGGGCAGAGAGCCAGGTCATGTTTTGAGAAACCATCGTGCTTCCTGATGGTGATAGAGGGGCTTGGAGAAGAACAAGGATATATGGCTTCTTTACTGAATACCTGAGCCATAATGTATTAATTAGCCTAAGATGGTGAAAGGGATTTATTCAAGAGTTTAGATGGACTAGAGGCCAAAAACAGATTTTAAGAGTCCACAATTGAGTGTCTGACCATCATGATGACCGTGGTGAACCACCACCATGAAGCTAGGCTTTTTAACCTTAAGGGTTACCTAGAGGTGGTTAATGGCTTAAACAAAGCAGGTCAATCTATAGGCTTCAGTTTGAAACAGAACATCACAGGGGCGCCTGGGAGGCTCAGTCAGTTAAGCATCTGACTCTTGGTTTCAGCTCAGGTCACAATCTCAGTTTCCTGGGGTTGAGCCCTGCATCGGGCTCTGTGCTAATAGTGCAGAGCCTGCTTTGGATTCTCTCTCTCTCTCTTTCTCTCTCTGCCCCTCCCCCACTCACGTTATCTCTCTCTCTCTCTCTCTCCCTCTCAAAAATAAATAAATAATCTACAAATAAAAAACTGTCACAAACTAATCTGAAGGGGGAAACGGGCAGTCAACATACTTGACATCCACCTTGATGAGGGGGGCAGCCAGGTTTAACAAGCTGTGTCCAATTCATTCCTATAATAAACATGGTCAATGCCAATCACAGTGTCAGAGCAACCATTATTTAATGAAAAATAACGGTATAATATATTTTATAAATAGGGCTTGGCCTGAGGAGTAAATATGGTTAATTCAGAACAGTCAATTCTAAAATTATGTACTACGTTTTTAGTTTTATAACTGATAACTCTGTCAAAATATTCTTTGCTTTGTATAGAGATGACTTCCTTCTGGCACTGCCCAAGGCTCCCTTGCTTATAACGAGATGGTGAAAGATAGATAGCACGCCTGCTAGACCAGAGGAATCAGAGGGCTGGCAGGTTTCTACCACAGATTAAATCATGGGCCAAAGCAGAAGGAATCCCAGAATGGCACTCCTGCTGTGGGCACTGTTTAGTGTCTTTATCTCCCCACTGCGAGCCCTGTCCCGGAGGGCAAGGACCTCTGTATTCATTTTTATATCCCAAGTGCCTAACACTTTGTCAAAGTCTTCCTAGAAATGGTACTCAGTCAACAGTGTTGAATTTTATTAAGCCATTTCTCTTACTCCAATATGGATACAGAGGCACTAAATTCCGATACAACGGGTGCCACGGCTTCTGGGTAATAAACCACTCATAGGGACAGTTCATAGGAACTTGGTTTATCCCAATCTCCTGGGGGAATCTGGTGGCATAGCCATCTACTGCTTTACTCAGTTGTACAGGACTCATGGAGAGAAACTTCTTCAAAGGGAAAAGAGAGCAGGGGATGGGGTTATTCATTCTGCAAGTATTTACTGAGCCATCAGTCGTGCATCCCAAAGAACTCAAGGTGCAGGGCAGAGAAAGACGAGGAAAACACTGGCTCTGACCTTAAAGAATTTAGTAAGTAGTTAAGATATAGCAAGGACCTAGCACACTGGTGACTCACAACCAAAAACCTAGCTTGCATACAAGCTATATGGTCAAAATGGAAGCTCCTAACAAGAGAAATAAGAAAATCAAGGGGAAAACGCCTCACTCTTTCACCTTCCATTTGGCATAAGACAGCTAGCATTCAGAGGTGTTTTTTAAGTTCACGTTCTTAATTTTAAAAACGAAAGAACTCAGACCGAAGTGGTTACGTTATCCACACAAGATCATATTACTAGCTTCTAGCACAGAAGTACACACACAGGTCTTTTTGATCCCCCAAACCACTGCACTGCTTACGTGAAGGAGACTGGCCAAGGGCAGCGGTTCTCGGTGTGAGAAACCCAAACCAGCAGCACAAACACCTAAAAACTTGTCAGAAATGTGCACATTGTCAAGCCCTGGCCCTGCCCGTTCTCAGAACCTGGGGGGGGCCATCTGTTCAACAGACCCTCCCTTCAGGTGCTTAAGATGCCTACTGAGTTTGAGAGGCAGCACCTAAGGCAAAGGAAGTAAACTTGAAGTTCAGGCAGAAAGGACCCAGCTTTTTCAGTGCTTGGCCAAATTTAAAGGAGGGTGCACAAAAGCCCAAAGAGCCTAGGGCTGTTGTTTTATTATGCCTGTGTCGAATTAACTGGGAAAAAAGGCTGTAAACCTGTAACTTACATCATCTGTACCATGTGTAATGCCCAAGGGTCCCTCACATCATAGTAAACCTTGCCGTGCCCTTGACGTGACTGTCGACTGCAATATAGTATTTAGCAGTGCAAAAGGGGGTATAGCTGGAGAAGGGGGGAAAGATTAGGAATCCCCTTCCTCCCTCCAACCTTGTCCACCCTCTTATGCTAGAAGAGTCCCAGCAGAGTGTTAGCAAAACAAATGGCCCCAAACTCTAACTACGAGGCTGACACATACTTCCCACCCATATGCCTCCCAATGCCTTCCTCACAGCCTTTCGGAAGTGGCTGTCAGGATCAAGGCCCACGGGGCAAATTGGAAGAGAAGCTGGGAGGAGGAGGAGGGACTCCACTAGCTTTCTGTGGCTCCTGAGTAAGGCTCCCTGGGTGTCACCTACCGAGTGTGGACACAGAAAGAGTTAACAGTTCCAGCCCTGACTTCCGAGGGAGAGCCTGGATGTGGCTGTGCTCTCCAGGACCCAGGCGGTCAAAGAACCGCTAAGGCTAGAAGCCTCTCTCTGCCGCTAAGGCCGGCACAGGGACCAGGGCAGACAAGGAAATCAAAGCGCCTGGGAGACAAGAATACCCAATGCCCAGAAAGATAAAAATTCGCCTGACACCTGAGAGGGCGGATCCCAGGCACACAAACGAACAAACTTTTGGTCAAACCGGACAAGCCGCAGAGGCCTATACACTTCTGCTGGGGGTAACGGTAGTGCTCAGAAGTGTCAAAACTGGCTGTTAGGGGTTGGGGGGAGGGAAGCTGCAAGTGGAGACAGAAGCTACTAGATTGAGGCGAAGCTTGGGGTCAGTCACAGTGGGAGCTGAAAAGCCAGAGGCCAGACGATGTCCCAGAGCGATAAGATCACGGGTGAGTGTGTGTATGTGTGTGTCGGAGGGAGGGGTGGTGGTGGTGGAAAGAGATGGGGTTTGCCAGGAGCCTGCCGGGGGGTGATGTCGGGGGGAGGGGGGCTCTTGAACAATCTGAAAGACCAGGTGGGAAAAGGTACGGGAACTGAAGGGGCCTAGACCACTCCTCCCTCGGTTCCGGGGGGCCAGTTGGCGCGGAAGCAATGCGAGGTACGAACTAACTGCGTTTCTGCAGGCCTCGGGAGGGGGCGGAGGGCGGTGGCTGCACCGAAAGAAGCCCAGAGCGCCATCCGCGTCCCCGGAGGTTCTAGCTCCGGCCACCAGGAGCCCCGGGGACCACTACGCCCCGGCCCCCTCACTCCACTGCCGCCGCCCCTTCTCCAGGACAGTGCGATTTCCCCAGACTCTGGGGGGGCGGGGTCTCCGACCTCTCCCTCTCTTCCCCGCCCTACCCAGCCCGGCTCAGCGCGATCGGGCCCGGCCCGGCCCGGCCCAGCCCCTCAGCACTCACGGCTCCGACTGCTCCGGCGGCTCCTCCCCTGCCCCGGCTTCTCCCCCACCCACTCCCGGCCGAAGCAGCGCCGCCGGATCCGAGCCGCGCGGGGCCTGGCGGGTCGGAACACGTGGGGCCTTTGCGCCAGGAACCGGAAGCTACGCTTGGCCCCGCCTCCTCGCGGCTGGAGCCCTTCTAGGCTCCGGGAGGTCTGGTATCTCTGTGCGCCCCCGCGGGTGGAGGCACAGAGCGCCTGGGGGGCCCCGCATCCAGAGCGTGGGGCTGGATTCCTTCTGCCCGCGCGCCCCACTCCTAGGCACCCGGCCTTCAGTTTACACTCGCAGGCGTTTCTCTGGTTTTCATCTTTGCTTTAATTTTAGCGTCTGTGCGTGTACTTGTTTTTCTTGGTTGTCCGCGAAGCAAGGTTGCAAAGCCTGCAGTTTGGGGTTTGGCTGGTGCATTGGCCAGCAGTTGTGGGGCCTAGGGCAAACCCTTCCACCTCTCTGCAGCTCAGGGTCCATCTTCTAGAATGGGTGTAATCATTCCCTTGCTCTGAGAGCGAAGGGAAATACTGCATGTGAGCTCTTTGGAGCTTAGCAGAAGCTTACTGAGAATAGTTGTGGTAGCCTGTTCTTTTCTGTTTTCCTTGGACACGTCTTTGTATTTCTTTAAGACTGACTTCCCCGATCACCTTTGCCCGGTTGGTCTCTGTCAGTGGCGTTTCTGCCTGCATCTGCTATTTTCCTTTTTACTCTCCACCTGTCCCTTTAACCCCCCAAGTCACCACTCTCCATGTGCCATGGGAGGGCCTTCTCTCTCCCTAATGTGTCTTACACATTTCATTTTTATGGGACGCAGTGCTGAGATAGACTTATAACAATAGGCTTATTGTGTTTGAACCGGAGGTATTCATTATTTGGGGTGGAGGGACAGGAACGTACAGTTCATGAAGGCCTACTGTACGCCCTGTGTTTTCATCTATGTCTCATTTTTAAATACTTTAAAATATGTTTCTTTCTGTCTCATTTTTAATCTTTTTAAATATTAGTATTAGGTCATAAATGATTTTCTAACCATTTCAAACATTGCAGATAAAGCTAATGACCTTTTATTAATCCTGGCCTCCTCCTCTGTCTCACCAAATCTTTATTCTTATGTATTTACATTCCAGCCTTTTTTATGCTTTTACACAAAATACACATGTGTATTCATAGAATCATATATTATTTTGTGGGCATATGCATATATGTGTGGGTTCATGTTGGATTCCTCAATTTGCTATTTTCTCCTAGTATTGGGCCTTGGATACCTGTTCATAGTACATACGGATATCCTTTATTCCTTCTACTTTTTGCATAACATTCTATAGTGTGAATAGCCATTTGTCTGTGGATAATATATGCTGTTTATAATTGCCGCTGTCGCAAACAATGCTATAATAAGCTTCTTCTTGATGCATATATGCAAATATTACTCTGGAACAGAGAAAAAAGATTGCTGGGTCATAGATTGTATATATTCCATTGATACTAGCAAAGTATCTTCCCAGAGACTGTACCAATTTATAATCTTAACAGCCATATATGAGAGTATTCCCCCACCCCCATATCCATGCCACTACTTGCTAAATTTGCAAAATGGGTAAAAAGCGATGCCTCATTGTTTTACCTTTCCTTTCCATAATTAAGAATGAAGATGAGGGGCGCCTGGGTGGCTCAGTCGGTTAAGCATCCGACTTTGGCTCAGGTCATGATCTCATGTTTTGTGGGTTCGAGTCCCGCATTGGGCTTTGTGATGACAGCTACCTCAGAGCCTGGAGCCTGTCTTCGGATTCTGTGTCTTCCCCTTCCTCTGACCCTCCCCTGCTCATGCTGTCTCAATCTCTCTCTCTCTAACATAAATAAAACATTAAAAAAAAATTTTAAAAAGGAAATAATGAAGATGAATCACTTCTTGGTCTTTTGGCTAAGATCAAGAATGAAAATGAACATTCATTGTATGTTTATTGGTAATCTGTAGTTTTCCTATGAGTTTGCCTATTTCTCAAATTGATTTTTTTCTTATCGTTAGTTGTTACATATTCTTCATACTAATCATGTAATATATATGTTGGAAATACTTTCTCTGACTTTATAGTTTATATTCTAACTTTGTTTATGGTATTAAATTTTCAACTTTGATACACTCATTTTCTCAGTAGCTTTGAATTTCGTGTTGTATTTAAGAACATTTTTTTCCCACACCAAAATCATCAGGGCATCCTCCTATATTTTCTTTAACAACTTTTTTGCTCTCCTTTTAATGGTTAGATTTTGAGTTTATTTTTGTAATTGGTATAAATTGGCCCTTCAATTCTTTTTTTAAAAAAATTTTTAAATGTTTTATTTATTTCTGAGAGAGAGAGAGAGAGAGACAGCGTGNCGCTTGTTACGTGATACCAGTACATCCACAGAATGTGAAAATCGTGCACGAATAAATCGTGTCTATTTGGCACTTCATGAATTGGAGCCAGGTGGCACTCTCACACTTGTTCTTCTCTCCTTTATAAGATCTGTCAAGGGGTACCTGGATGGCTGGGTCAGTTAAGCATCCGACTTCAGCTCACGTCATGATTTCATGGTCCGTGGGTTTGAGGCCAGTGTCAGGCTCTGTGCTGACAGCTCAGAGCCTGGAGCCTGCTTCAGATTCTGTGTCTCCCTGTCTCTCTGCCTCCCCCCACCCCCATAAATAAACATTAAATACATTTTTTAAAAGATCTATCAAGGTGTTTTATGTTACCCTCCATGTACCATTAAATAGGTAACTCTTTTTTAAAACATTTTAAAT
>NW_027532054.1:0-287 GCF_008692635.1 Crocuta crocuta
TAAAACAGAATTAATCCCAATTCTTCTCAAGCTATTCCAAAATACAGAAATCGAAGGAGAACTCCCGGATTCATTTTATGAAGCCAGGATCACTCTGATTCCCAAGCCAGACAGAGATCCAGCAAAAAAAGAGAACTACAGGCCAATATCCTTAATGAATATGGATGCAAAAATCCTAAACAAGATCCTTGCAAATCGAATCCAGCAGCATATCAAAAGAATCATCCACCAAGATCAAGTGGGATTCATTCCTGGGTTACAGGGCTGGTTCAACATTCGCAAAACAA
>NW_027532054.1:712-1151 GCF_008692635.1 Crocuta crocuta
CCTACTAGAACTGATTCAAGAATTCAGCGAAGTTGCAGGGTACAAAATCAACGTACAGAAATCAGTTGCATTTTTATACACCAACAATGAAGCAACAGAAAGAGAAATCAAGAAACTGATCCCATTCACAATTGCACAAAAAACCATAAAATACCTCAGAATAAACCTAACCAAGGATACAAGAGATCTGTATGATGAAAACTCTAGAAAACTTATGAAGGATATTGAAGAGGACACAAAGAAATGGAAAAACATTCCATGCTCATGGATAGGAAGAATAAATATAGTTAAGATGTCATTATTACCCAAAGCACTCTACACATTCAATGCAATCCCAATCAATATTGCACCAGTATACTTCTCAAAACTAGAACAAACTATCCTAAAATTAGTGTGGAACCACAAAAGACCCCAAATAGCCAAAGTAATACTGATAAAT
>NW_027532055.1:0-589 GCF_008692635.1 Crocuta crocuta
TTGACACATCCCCAAAAGCAAAAGAATCAAGAGCAAAAATAAATTCTTGGGACCTCTTCAAGACTAAAACCATCTGCACAGCAAAGAAAACATTCCATAAAACTAATAGGCAACCTACTGAATGGGAAAAGATAGTTGCAAATGACATATCAGATAAAGGTTTAATATCCAGAATCTATCAGGAGATCACCAAACTCCACACCCGAAAAACAAACAATCCAGTGAAGAAATGGGCAGAAGATATGACAGACACTTCTCCAAAGAGGACATCCAGATGGCCAACATACACATGAAACGATGCTCAACGTCCCTCCTCGTGAGGGAAATACAAATCAAAATCACATTGAGATACCACCTCACAGCAATCAAAGTGTCTAAAATGAGCAAATCAGAGAACTCTAGATGCTGGCGAAGATGTGGTTTATCTATACGGTGGAATACTAGATGGCCATGAGAATGAATGAAATCTGGCCATGTGTAGCAACATGGGTGGACCTTGAGTCTGTTATGCTGAGAGAAATGAGTCAGGCAGAGAAGGACAAACACCATATATTTGCACATATAGGAGGATTAGGAGGAACTTAACGGA
>NW_027532056.1:0-8309 GCF_008692635.1 Crocuta crocuta
ACCATATATTATTTATCTCTACTTTTTTAAAAGACACCTCACACCAAAATGGGGCTTGAACTCACAATCTAGAGATCAAGAGTCACATGTTCTGGGGCGCCTGGGTGGTTTGCTCAGTTGGGAGTCCGGCTTGGGCTCATGTTATGGTCTCACAGCTTATAAGTTCGAACCCTGTTGGGTTCTGCTGACAGCTCAGAGCCTGTGGCCTGCTTCAGACTCTGTGTCTCCCTCTCTCTCTCTGCCCCTCCCCCACTCGCATTCTGTGTCTGACTCAAAGAAAGAAAACATAAAAACATAATAATAAAAGAGTCAGCCTGGCGTCCCATCTCTTCTCTGTATTATTTTTTCCCCTTTTGTTACTTTTGTATTTATTTTGTCAAGTTGATTAAGGTACAGCATTTAGTTGTGAATTTGAGAACTTTCTTTAGTATCACTCCAACTTTTTTTGGCTATACTTTCCATGGATTATCTGCTTTTTCACATCCTTTGATTTTCAAGCTATTGATTCTATTGTTGAGACTTTATATATATTAAGTGAATCTGTAGATAGCATGGCCTTATTATATATATATGTATGGCAAAATTGAGTTGTTTAGTCCACTGACATTTACAGTAATTTATGATGAAGAATGAATATATTTTGCCGTTTTTCCATTTGTTTTCTGTTTATCTTATAGCTTATTTGTTTTCCATTTTCTTCAGTTCTGGCTTTTGTTCATGTGTAGTTGATTGTATTTGTAGTGGCAAGTTTTGAATCTCTTTTATTTCCTTTTGTATGTACTCTCAGGTATTTTCTTAATGGCTAGCTTTGGGATTACATGTAACATTTTAGAAGTTTATCAATTTAATTTGAAATAAAACTTAAATTTAATCACATACAGAAACTCTATTTTTATAATTATCTCCCCTTCACTTTAGGTTATTGATGTCACTAATTAATTCTTTATATTTTGTGTACATTCTAATATTATTCTTATACATGTGTCTTCTAAATCCTTTACAAAATTAAAATTAGGTTTACAAATCAATATTAAAGCAATATCTATTTTTACTTTTTACCATGTATTTAACTTACTGGACAATCTTAAAATATCATATGACTTCAAGTTACAGTATAGGATCATATTATTTCAACCTAATGGTCTCCTTTTGACATTTCCTATAGGAAAGGTATACTAATAATAAACTTCGATTGCTTTTGTCTACCAAAATTTATCTTTCTGTCTCTCTTTGGTCTTTGAAGGGAAGTTTTCCAGATATAATTTCTGGTAACAGTTTTTAATTCTATCATGACTTTGAATATATTTCTCACTGTGTCCAGTTCTCAATCTCTGCTGAAAATTCAACAGATAATCTCACTGACTCTTTTGTACCTGACAAGTTACTTATTTCTTGCTGTTTTCAATATTGTCCTTTCATCTTTTGGTAATTTGATTAAGTGTATCTGTGAGTTATTTTGATGTTATCCTTCTTGGAGATTGTTGAGTTTCTTGGATTGTATATTCATGTCTCTCATCACATTTAAGAAGATATAGCCTTTTTTTTTTTTTTAAATTTCAGGAGTCTCTCTGCCCCTTTCACTTTAATCTCCTTCTAGGACTCCTATAATGCATGCATTGTTCCATTTGATGAACTCCCACTGAAACTATTTGCTATGCTCCCCTTCATCCTTTGGTCTTTCTGCTCCTCAAAATTTACATGATGGTCCTGACTTTATTTTTATTCATGTATTTTCACTGACCATTCAAATATTCCATTTCATCTCTCTAGTAAATTTTTCATTGTAGTTTTTATACTTTTCAGTTTTAGAATTTCTTTGAGATAATGACTCTAGACAATGACTCTAACTCCATACCTTTCAGAAATAACACTGAATGGACTAAATGCGCCAATAAAAAAATAGGTTATCAGAATGGATTAAAAACAAAAAAGACCCATCTATTTGTTGTCTACAAGACCATTTTAGACCTGAGGACACCTTCAGTTGGAAAGCAAGGGGATCAGGCTACTGGAGGTCAAAAGAAAGCTGGAATACCATACTTACATCAAACAAACTAGATTTTAAACTAAGGGCTATAAACGTGTGGACTGCTTTGGGTAGTATTGACATTTTAACAATATTTATTCTTCCCGATCCATGAACATAGGATGTTTTCCATATCCTTGTGCCTTCTTCAATTACGTTCATGTTTTCTACAATTTTCATCATACAGATCTTTTACATCTTTGGTTAGGTTTATTCCTAGGTATTTTATGGGGTTTTTGTGTGTGTGTGTGTGTGTGTGTGCAATTGTGAATGGGATCAGTTTATTGATTTCTCTTTCTGCTGCTTCATTATTGGTGTATAAGAATGCAATCTATTTTCTGTATGTTGATTTTGTCCCCTGTTACTTTGCTGAATTCATGGATCAGTTGTAGCAGAATTTTGGTGGAGTCTCGGATTTTCCATGTAGAGTATCATGTTGCCTAAAGTGAAAGTCTGGCTTAATCTTCCTCAATTCTGATGTCTTTTATTTCCTTTGTTGTCTGATTGCTGATTCCAGGACGTCTAGCACTATGTTAAACAACAGTTGTGAGAGTGGACATCCCTGTAGTGTTCCTGATGTCAGGGGGAAAGCTCTCAGTTTTTCTCTATTGAGGATATTAGCTGTTTGTTTTCCCTTAATGGCTTTCATGATGTTTAAGTACATTCCTTCTATCCCAACTTTCTTGAGGTGCCTTATTAAGAAACGAAGCTGTATTTTGTCAAATGCTTTTTCTACATCTATCGACAGGATCTTATGGTTTTTATCTTTTCTTTTGTTAATGTGATGTATCACATTGATGGATTTGCAACTATTGAACCAGCTTGTAACCCAGGAATGAAATCCCCTTAATCATGTTGGATAATTCTTTTTATATGCTGTTGAATTCGATTTGCTAGTATCTTTTTGAGGGTTTTGGCATCCATATTCATAGGGGATATTGGTTTGTAGTTTTCTTATTTGCGGGGTTTCTGTCTGGTTTGGGAATCAAACTGTTGCTGGCTTCGTAGAATGAGTCCGGAAGTTTTCCTTCCATTTCATTTTTTGGAGTACCTTGAGAAAAATAGGTATTAGCTCTGATATAAATGTCTGGTAGAATTCCCCAGGAAGCCATCTGGCCCAGGGATTTTATTTTTTGGACGATTTATGATAACTGATTAACTGATAACGGATTCTATTTCTTTACTAGTTATAGGTCTGTTCAGATTTTCTATCCCTTCCTGTTAGAGTTTTGATAGTGTGTACGTGTGTGTGTGTGTGTGTGTGTGTGTGTGTGTGTTTTAAAAGCTAGAATAAACAATCCTAAAGGTTTTCTGGAAAACAAAACACCACAAATAGTCAAATATGTAAAATTAAAATAAAAATGGGAGGCATCACAATCCCAGACTTTAACCTGTACTATAAAGCTGTAATCATCAAGACAGTATGGTATTGGCACAGAAACAGACAGATAGACTAATGTAATAGAATACAAAACCCAGAATTGGACCCACAAATATATGGCCAATTAATCTTTGACAAAGCACAAAAGAGTATCAAACGCAAAGAAAAAGACACCCTCCTTAACAGATGGTGCTGGGAGAACTGTACAGCAACATGCAAAAGAATAAAACCTGACTGCTTTTTTACACCATATAAAACAATAAACTCAAAATGGATGAAGGATCTGAATGTGAGATAGGAAACCATCAAAACTCTAGAGGAGAATGCAGGTAACAACCTCCACGACCTCAATCACAGCAATCTCTTAGTCGACACATCTCCAAAGGCAAGAGAATCAAGAGAAAAAGTGAACTATTGGGACCATATCAAGATAAAAAGCTTCTGCATGACAAAGGAAACAACAAACAAAACTAATAAGCAACCAAATGGGAAAAGATAGTTCCAAGTGACTAATCAGATAAAGGGCTAGTATCCAAAAGGTATAAGGAACACACCAAACTTCAAACCTGAAAAGCAAATAATCCAGTGAAGAAATGGGCCAAAGACATGAACAGACACTTCTCCAAAGAGGACACCCAGATGGCCAACAGACACATGAAACGATGCTCGGTGTCACTCATCATCAGGAAAATACAATAGAACTCTCCTATGTACCAGCAATAGCACTGCTAACAATTTACCAAGGAATACAAAAGTGCTGTTACATAAGAGCTCATATGTCCCAATGGACAAACATGTATACAAAAATTATAAGAGAATATTATAAAGCAATATGCAAACAAATTAGACAACCTAAAAAATATATAAATTCCTATAAAAATACAGTATTCCAAAATTCAATCAGGAAAAAATGGAAAGTGTGAACAATCCACTTAGTAATATTGAAATTGAATTAGTAATTTATAAACTTTTAAGAAACAAATGTGCAAGACTTTTTGTGCAATGGCTTTAGGGGTAAATTCTACCAGACTTCTAAAGAAGCATTAATACCTATTCTTCTCAAACTATTCCAAAAAATAAAATAGGGAGGAAAACTTCCAAATTCATTTTATGGGGTCAGCATTACCTCAATACTGAAACCAAAGATATGGCCAAAAAAAGAAAAACAGAAAAGAAAAAAGACAGAGAGAGAGAGAGAGAGAGAGAGAGAGAGAGAAGAAGAAGAAGAAGAAGAAAGAAGGAAAGACAGAAAAAGAAAAAAAACCTACAGGCTAATATCTATGATGAACATGCATGGAAAACTGCAAGACAAAAATTAGCAAACCAAATTCAAAAATACATTAAATATCACTAACCAATATCAAGTNAAACATTAGACTGAAGTCCTAAATGTGAGACCGGAAATCATAAAGTTCTAAAAGAGAACATACGCGGTAATCTCTTGGACATTACTGTTAGTGTCATATTTAGGAACACGTCACCTCAGGTAAGAAAGACAATAGCAAAACTATTAGGACGACACCAAGATATAAATGTTTTCAACAGGAAAGGAAACCTTCAACAAAATACAAAGACAAACCAGTGAATGGTAGAAAATACTTTCAAATAATATATCCAAGAAGGGGTTAATATCCAAATATGTAAAGAATTTATACAACACCATCAAAACCAAAACTAACTAATTAAAAAATGGGCAGAGGATCTGTACAGACATTTTTCCAAAGAAAACAAACAGACGATCAACAGACACATAAAAATATGGTCAACATCACTAGTCATAAACACATTGCAAATCAAAAGCACATTGAGGTATCACCCGCACCTGTTGAAATGGCAAGTTACCAAAAGACAAGAAATAACAGGTGGTGATAAGGATGTAGAGTAAAGGGAACCCTCATGCACTGTTGGTGGGAATGCAAATTGGTGTAATCACTGTGGAAAACGATGGACATTCTGCATAAATTTAAAAATCGAAATACCGAATGATCCAGAAATCCACCACTGGGTACTTACCACCCAAAATGAAAGCACTATTTTTTTTTAAATTTGTTTCAAGTCTTTATTTAAATTCCAGTTAGTTGAAATACAGATCATATTGGTTTCAGGAGTAGAATTTAGTAATTCTTCACTTATATAGACACCCATTGCTGATCACAACCGGTGCCCTCCTTAATGCCATCACTCATTTAACCCATCAAAACTCCCACCTCCCCCCCAGCAACCCTCAGTTTGTTCTCTACTTAAGAGTCTGTTTTATGAAATTAACAACAGAACTCCCCGATGACCCAGCAATAGCACTGCTAGGAATTTACCCAAGGGATATAGGAGTACTGATGCATAGGGGCACATGTACCCCAATGTTCATAGCAGCACTCTCCACAATAGCCAAAACATGGAAGGAGCCTAAGTGTCCATCAATGCAAGAATGGTTCAAAAAGATGTGGTTTATCTATACAATGGAATACTACATGGCAATGAGAAAGAATGAAATCTGGCCATGTGTAGCAACATGGATGGAACTTGAGGGTGTTAGACTGAGCGAAATAAGTCAGGCAGAGAAGGACAAATATCATATGTTTGCACGTATAGGAGGATTGGGAGGAACTTAACGGAGGACCATGGGGGAGAAGAAGGGGGGAAATAGTGGGGGCGAGGGAGAGAGGCAAACCATGAGAGACTCTTGAATGCTGAGAACAAACTGAGGACTGATGGGTGTGGGGGGGAAGGGGGAAGATGGGTATGGAGGAGGGCACTTGTGGGGATGAGCACTGGGTGTTATATGGACACCAACTTGACAATAAACTATTTGTAAAAAAAAAAAAGTCTGTTTTATGGTTTGTCTGTCTCCCACACACACTATATTCATTTGTTTTCTTTATTAAGTTCCACACATGAGTGAAATCCTATGGTTTTTGTCTGCCTCTGACTTATTTCACCTTGCAAAAGAATATCTAGCTACATCTGTGACTTTCCAAATAGCAAGATTTCATTCCTTTTTATTGCCAACTAATATTCCAGTGTGTGTGTGTGTGTGTGTGTGTCTGTGTGTGTGTCTGTGTTTCACATCTTCATTATCCATTCACCAGTCTATGGGAATTTGGGCTCTTTGCATATTTCAGTTATAAATAATGCTTGTAAATATATCAGGTGCATGTATCCCTTCAAGTCAGTATTTTTGTATGTGTTGGGTAAATACCTAATAGTGCAATTGCTGGATTGTATGGTAGTTCTATTTTTAACTTTCTTAGGAAGCTCCACAATGTTTTCCAGAGTGGTTTCACAAGTTTGCATTCTACTAACAGTGTAAGAGGTTCCCCTTTCTCCACACCTTGTGAACATCTGCTTTTTCCTGTGTTGCTACTTTTGTCATTCTGACTGACTGACGGACTGCTCTTTGTAGTTTTGATTTGTATTTTTTGGAAAAAAATATATTTATATCGTTTGTACAGTTTGAACTGAATTATTTGTTTCTTGACTCTTGGGTTTGATAACTTCTTTATTTTAGATACTAATGCTTTACCAGATATGTCATTTGCAAATATTTCCCTGACGGTATAAATATTACCTTTTTGTTTTGCTAATTTTCCTTCATTGTACAGAAGATTTTTAACTTGATAATGTTCCAATAGTTTGTTTTCACTTGTTTTTCTTGTCTCTGAAGACATCTCTAGTAAGAAGGTGCAATGGCTGATGTCAAAGATGTTACCGCCTGTGTTATCCTCTAGGATTTTAATAATTTCCTCTCTAATATTTATGTCTTTCATCCATTTTGAATTTATTTTTACGTATGGTGTAACAGAGTGGGCCAGTTTCCTTTTTTTGCCAAATACTTTCCTGTTTTCCAGACACCATTTCTACAAGGGATTGTCTTTTTTCCATCGGATATTGTTTCCTGCTTTGTGAAGATCATTTGGCCATATAAGTTGTAGATCCGTTTCTGTGTTTTATCCTCTCTTCCATTGATTTATGTGTCCTTTTTTATGCCACTACCAAGGTGTCTTGATCAGTAAAGCTTTGCAATATAACTTGATGTCTGGAATTGTGATGTCTCTAGATTTTGTTTCCATTTTCAAGATTGTTTTTGCTATTCGAGGTCTTTTGTGGATCCATAAAAATTTAAGAATTTTTTTTTCTCTCTCTGAAAAATGCTGGTGATATTTGACAGTATTTGCATTAAATGTGGTGATTGCTTTGGTAGTATAGACATTTTGACAATATTTCTTCTTCCAATTCATGATCATGGAATGTTTTTCCGTGTGTGTGTGTGTGTGTGTGATCTTTCTTTTCTTTCATAAGTATATCATAGTTTTTATGTACAGATATTTTACCTCTTTGTTTAGGTTTATTCCTGGATATCTTTTGGGTTTTAGTGCAGTTGTAAATGGATTCCTTGATTTCTCTTTCTACTGTTTCATTATTGGTGTATAGAATTAGAATACATTTCTCTATGTCGATTTTGGATTCTGCGACTTTACTGTATTTGTATACCAGTGTAGCACTTTTCTTTTTGATGGAGTCTTTTGGATTTTATACATATAGCATAACATGGTCTGCAATTAGTGGAAATTTGACTTCTTCATTGCCAATTTTGAGGCCTTATGTCATTTTGTTATCTAATATCTTAGGTTAGAATTGCTGTAGCATAGTAAATAAGAGTGGTAAAAGTGAATGTCTCTGTCTTCCTTCTCACATGGTGGAAAAACTCTCAGTTTTCCCTATATCAGTTGGTATTACCTGTCTTTTGTTCACGGTCTTTGTGATGCTGAGGCATGTTTCCACCATCTCTATTTTATTGAGTTTTTTTTTTTAATCAAGAGTGGATACTGTATTTTTATTTTTTAATATCTGTTTTCTTATTTTTTATTTTTTTATTTTTTAATAGTTTATTGTCAAGTTGGTTTC
>NW_027532057.1:0-206 GCF_008692635.1 Crocuta crocuta
TTCAGATTTTCTATTTCTTCCCGTGTGAATTTTGGTAGTGAATTCACTACCAAATTCCTAAATTTGTCCATTTCTTCTAAGTTGTCCAATTTGTTGGCATATAATTTTTCATAGTATTCCCTGATAATTGCTTGTATTTCTGAGGGGTTGGTTGTAATAAGTCCATTTTCATTCATGATTGTGTCTATTTGGGTGCTCTCTCTTTT
>NW_027532057.1:553-738 GCF_008692635.1 Crocuta crocuta
TAATTTCATCTCTAATTGCCTATTGGCCCATTCATTCTTTAGTAGGGTGTTCTTTAACCTCCATGTTTTTGGAGGTTTTCCAGACTTCTTCCTGTAATTGATTTCAATTTTTAAAGCATTATGATCTGACAGTGTGCATGTGATCTCAATTCTTTTATATTTATTGATGGCTGCTTTATGTCCCA
>NW_027532058.1:0-292 GCF_008692635.1 Crocuta crocuta
TGTTCATGTCTTCTGCCCATTTCTTCACTGGGTGGTTTGTTTTTCAGGTGTGAAGTTTCGTGAGTTCCTTATAGATTTCGGATACTAGCCCTTTATCTGATATGTCATTTGCAACTCTTTTCCCATTCCGTTGGTTGCCTATTAGTTTTATGGATTGTTTCCTTTGCCGTGCAGAAGCTTTTAATCTTGATGATGTCCCAATAGTTCATTTTTGCTTTTGATTCCTTTGCCTTTGGGGATGTGTCAAGTAAGAAGCTGCTGCGGTGGAGGTCAAGGAGGTTGTTTCCTGCTT
>NW_027532058.1:572-756 GCF_008692635.1 Crocuta crocuta
TTGTGCCAATACTATATTGTCTTGATGATGACAGCTTTGTAGTAGAGGCTAAAGTCTGGGATGGTGATGCCTCCTGTTTAGGTTTTCTTCTTCCATATTACTCGGGGCTACTCGGGGTCTTTTGTGGTTCCATAAAAACTTTAGGATAGATTGTTCTAGTTGTGAGAAGTATGCTGGTGCAATT
>NW_027532059.1:0-1942 GCF_008692635.1 Crocuta crocuta
ATGTGGAAACTAATTTGACAATAAACTATTAAAAAAAAATAAATTGTCTTAACACTGAAAATAAAAATCAATTGACCATCAATGAAAGTGTTCATGTCTGGATGCCTGGTTGTGTTCCATTGATCTATATGTCTATTTTATGTCAGTACCACACTGCCTTGATTACTGTAGCTTTGTAGTAAATTTTGAAATCAGGAAGTATGAGTACCCAAATATTGTAATTTCTTTCCAAGATTGTTTTGGCTATTATGGATTTTTGCATTTCCATATGAATTTTAGAATAAGCTTGTTAATTTCTGCCAAAATGTGAAAACAAAATGAGATTTTGAAAGGGATTGCCTTGAATCAATTACTCAATCTGGGAGTATTGTCATCCAGCTATAGTAAGTCTTCCAATCTATGATCATATAATGCCTTTCTATTTATTTAGGTACTTTTTTAATGTTTACTTATTTTTGGAAGAGAGAGAGACAGAGTGCGAATTGGGGAGAGGCAGAGAGTGAGAGACACAGAATCTGAAGCAGGCTCCAGTTTCTTAGCTGCCAACATAGAACTTGACACAGAGCTCGAATTCAGGAACCACGAGATCATGACCTTAGTCAAGGTTGGACCTTTAACCAACTGAGCCACCCAGGTGTCCCTATTTAGGTCTTCTTCAATTTCTGGTAAAAATATTTTGATTTATCTATATAACTTTTTCATTTATTTAGTTAAATTTATTCCTAAGTATTTTATTTTTTAGTGGTTTTGAATAAAATTGCTTTCTGAATTTCATATTCATATTATGCATCACTAATGTACAGAAATAAAATTGTATATATTCATTGTGTATCTTGCATCTTTCATGAACTCACTTATTATTTCTAATGCATTTTTGTGGATTTCTCAGGATTTTCTATGTACAGTATGTCATATGTGAATAAAGATACTTTTCTCTCTTCTTTTCCAAACTGGATGCTTTTTACTTTTTCCTTCCATTATTGTCCTGGCTAGAATGTTCAACACATTTGAATGGCTGTGCCAAGACTGAACATCCTTATCTTGTTTCTGATTGCAGGAGGAAGTGAGTTTATCATTATTAAGTGAGATGTTAGCTGCAAATTCTATTAAGATATCCATTTTCAGGTTGAGGAAGTAGCACTATTCCTAATTTGTTGAATGCTTTTACTATTAAAGTGTGTTGCAATTGTCAAATACTTTTTCTGCATCAATTGAAATGCTCACATGGTTATTGCTATTCTGTTAATAATACGATGCATCATATTGATTTATATTTATATGTTGAATCAATTGCTATGATAAATCCCACTTGGCCTCGTATGATTATTTCTATTTGTGGGTAAATTCAAGCGACATCTTTNTTTTTTTCTTTTTTTTGTAATATTTATTTATTACTTTTGAGAGATAGAGGCAGAGTGCAAGTAGGGGAGGAGCAGAGAGAGGGGGAGACATAAAATCCGAAGCAGGTTCCAGGCTCTGAGCTGTCAGCACTGAGCCTGATGCAGGGCTTGAACTCAAGAACTATGAGATCATGACCTGAGCCAAAGTCGGAGGGTTAACTGACTGAGCCACCCAGGTGCTCCTAAAAACTTTATTAAATCCAAGTTAGTTAACATATAGTGTAATAATGGTTTCAGGAGTAGAATTTAGTGATTCATCACTTACATATAACACCCAGTATTTATTCCAGCAAGTATCATCCTTAGTACCCATCATCCATTTAGCCCATCCCCCCAGGCACCTCCCCTCCAGCAACCCATAGATTGTCCTCTGTATTTGAGAGTCCTTTTGGTTTGCCTCCTGATCGATTGTTATCTTATTTTTCCTTCCCTTCCCCTTCCTATAGAAATGGCTGTGGCAATTTCTTAAATTAAGACAGCAATAAAGTTTGCCACATTTATTCCCTTTATGAGCAATTTCTCTGTAGCATGTGAAACTGTTT
>NW_027532059.1:1965-24080 GCF_008692635.1 Crocuta crocuta
GTGTAGCATGTAAAAATGTTTGGTGTAGCATTTTACTCACTGAACTTCTTTCAAAATTGAAGTCAATCCTCTCAAAATCTGCACTGCTTTATCAACTAAGTTGATGTAATATTCTAAATACTTTGTTGTCATCTTTTTCTTTTTTTATTTATTTAAATTCAAGTTAGTGAGCATACAGTGTAGTATTGGTTTCAAGAGTAGAACCCGGGATTCATCACTTACATATAAGACCCAGTGTTCATCCAAACAAGCTCCTTCCTTAATTCCCATCACCCATATAGCCCATCCCCCAGCCTTCCAGCAATCCTCAGCAGAATTTGTTCTCTGTATTTAAGAGTCTCTGATGGTTTGCCTCACTCTCTGCTCTCTTATTTTTCCTTCCTTTCCCCATTGTTCATCTGTTGTATTTCTTAAATTCCACATATGAGTGAAATCATTTGGTATGATTTCTCTTAATGATTTATTTCACTTAGCATAATAAAATCTAGTTCCATCTACATTGTTGCAAATGGCAAGATTTCATTCTTTTTCATGACTGAGTAGTATTCCACTGTGTGTGTGTGTGTGTGTGTGTGTGTGTGTGTGTGTGTGTGTGTGTGTGTGTATGCCACATCTTCTTTATCCAACCATCAGTTGATGAACATTTGGGGTCTTTCCACAATTTGGTTATTGTTGATAGTGCTGCTATAAACATTGGAGTGCAGGTGCCTCTTTGAATCAGTGTTTTTGTATCCCTTGGATAAATACCTAATAGTGAAATTGCTTGGTCATAAGGTAGTTCTATTTTTAATTGTTTTCAAGAACTTCCATATTGTTTTCCAATGTGGCTGCAACAGTTTGTATTCCCAAAAACAGTGCAAAAGTATACCCCTTTCACCACATCCTCACCAACATCTATTGCTTCCTGAGTTGTTAATTTTAGACATTCTGACAGGAGTGATGTGGAATTTCCTTGTGGTTTTGAGTTTGTATTTCTGTGATAATGAGTTATGTTGAACAGATGTTCATATCATGTGTCTGTTAGACACCTGGATGTCTTCTTTAAAAAAAGTGTCTATTCATGTCTCTCTGCTCATCTCTTCACTGGATTATTTGTTTTTTTGGGTATTGATTTGATAATTTCTTTATAGATTTTGGATACAAATCCTTTATCTGATTTGTCATTTTCAAGTATATTCTCCCTTTCTGTCAGTTGCTTTTTAGTTTTGTTGATTGTTTCCTTTGCTGTGGAGAAGCTTTTTGTGTTGGTGAGGTACGAATAGTTCATTTTTGCTTTTGTTTACCTTGCCTCCTAAGACATGTCTAGTAAGAAGTTGCTGTGGCTGAGGACAAAGAGGTTCTTGCCTGTATTCTCCTCTAGGATATTGGTGGTTTTCCTGTCTCACATTTAGGTCTTTCACCCATTTTTAATTTCTTTTTGTGTATGGTGTAAGAAAGTGGTCCACATTCATTCTTCTGCATGCTGTTGTCCAGTGTTCCCAGCAGCATTTGTTGAAGAGACTTTCTTTTTTCCATTGTATACTCTTCTGCTTTGTTGAAGATTCGTTGGCCATATATTTGTGGGTCCATTTCTGGGTTGTTTATTTTGTTCCATTGATCTATATGTCTATTTTTGTTCCAGGACCATACTATTTTGATGATTTCAGCTTTGTAATACAACTTGAAATCCGGAATCAGGATGCCTCCAGCTTTGATTTTCTTTTTGAACATTAGTTTGCCTATTCAGGGTATTTTTTTGTTCCATACAAATTTTAGGATTGTTTGATCTAGCTCTGTGGAAAATGCTGGTGTTATTTTGATAGGGATTGCATTGAATGTGTAGATTACTTTGGGTGGTATTGACGTTTTAACAATATTTGTTCTTTCAATCCATGAGCATAGAAAGATTTTTCATTTCCTTGTGTTTTCATCAATTTCTTATAAACTTTCTATACTTTTCATCATACAGATATTTTACCTTTTTGGTTAGGTTTATTCCTATGTATTTTATGGGTTTTGGTGCAAATATAAATGGAACTCAGTCCTTTATATCTCTTTCTGCTGTTTCATTATTGGTGCAACTGATTTCTGTACATTGATTTTATATTATGGACCTTTACTAAATTCACATATCAGTACTAGCAGTTTTTTGGTGGGATCTTTTGGGTTTTCCATGCAGAGTATCATGTCATCTGCGAGGAGCGAAAGTTTGGTTTTTTCTTTGCCAACATGAATGCCTTTACTTTTTGTTGTCTCACCTCTGAGGCTAGGGCTTCCAGTACTATGTTGAACAGCAATGGTGAGAGAGGACAACTGTATATTGTTCCTGAGCTTAGGGGAAAGTTCTCAGTTTTCCCTCATTGAATATTGTATTGGCTGTGGGACTTTGACATATGGTTTTTATGATGTTGAGGTATGTTCTTTCTATCCTTACTTTCTTGAGGATTTTTATCAATGATGGATGATGTATTTTGCCAAATGCTTTTTCTGCATCTATTGAAGGATCATATGGTTCTTATCCTTTCTTTTATTAATGTGGTATATCACAGTGATTGCTTTGCAAATATTGAATCAGCCCTACATCCCAGGAATAGATACTACTTGATCATGGTGAGTAATGCTTTTAATGTACTGTTGAATTTGATTTGCTAGTAACTTCAGAACTTTTGCATCCATGTTCATTTGTGATATTGGCCTGTAATCCTCCTTTACAGTAGAGTTTTTGTCGGTTTTTGGAATCAAGGTATGCTAGCAGCATACTATAAGCTTGGAAGTTTTCTTTCTATTTCTATTTTTTTGAACTATTTGAGAAGAACAGGTATTAACTCTTCTTTAAATGTCTTGTAGAATTCCCCTGGGAAGCCATCTGGCCCAAGACTCTTATTTGTTGGGAGAGTTTTGAAAACTGATTCAATTTCTTTGCTGGTTATGGGCCTGTTCAACTTTTCTATTTGTTCCTATTTCAGTTTTGGTAGTGTGTGTGTCTAGGAATTTGTCCGTTTCTTCCAGATTGTCTAGGTTTTTGGCATATAATTTTTCATGTATTATAATTGTTTGTACTTCTTCAGGTTTGGTTGTGATCTCTCATTCTTGATTTTATCTATTTGGGTTCTCTATCTTTTCTTCATGGGAAGTCTCACTAAGGGTTTAATAATTTTGTTTAATCTTTCAAAAGCCCACCTTTTTAGTTTCATTGATCTGTTCTACCTTTTTTGTTGCTTTCTTTATGTTTTATATGTGCTCTAATCTCTATTATTTTCCTTCTCCTGGATTTGGGCTTTATTTGCTGCTTTTTCTTTAGCTCCTTTAGTAATAAGATGAGGTTTTGTATTTGGGACCTTTCTTCTTTCTTGAGATAGGCCTGAATTGCAATGCACTTTCCTCTTAGAACTGCTTTTGCTGTATCCCAAAGTATTTGCTGCATCCCAAAACAAGACTATCCTGTTTTCACATTCATTTGCTTCCATATTTTTCCTCTTTAATTTCCTGCTTAAGCCATTCATTTTTAGTTGGATTTTTAAATATCTCCACGTATTTGAGAGCTTTCCAAAATTTTTATTGTGTTGATTTCAAGTTTCATAGCATTGTGATCTGAAATTATGCATGGTATGATCTCAATCTTTTTGTTCTTGTTGAGGGCTGATTTGCAACCCAGTATGTAATCTATTCTGGAAAATTTTCCATGTGCACTCTAGAAGAGTATGTATTCTTCTTTAGGATGAAATGTTATGATAACTTCTGTTATGTCCATCTGGTCCAGTGTGTAATCCATAGCCATTGTTTCCTTGCTGATTTTCTGCTTAGATGATCCATTGCTGTAAGTAGGGTATTAAAGTCTCCTACCATTATGGTATTATTATCAATGAGTTTCTTTATGTTTGTTATTTCTTGGTTTATATGTTTGGATGCTCCCAGGTTGGGGCATAAGTATTTACAGTTTTAGGTCTTCTTGGTGGATAGAACCCTTATGATATAATGCCCTTCTTCTCTTGTTACAGTTTGTCTGATGCACATATGGCTACTCTGACTTTCTTTTGACCTGCATTAACATGATAGATGGTTCTCCATCCCTTACTTTCAGTCTGCGGGTGTCCTTACATCTAAAATGAGTGTCTTGTAGGCAGCATATAGATTAATCTTGTTTTTAATCTATTCTGATACCCCATCTCTTTTGATTGGAGCATTTAGTCCATTTACATTCAAAGCGATTACTGAAAGATATTAATTTAGTGCCATTGTGTTACCTGTAGGGTTGGTATTTCTGATAATTTTCTCTGGTTCTTTGTAGTCTTTGTTGCTTTTGTGTCATTTTCTTTTCTTCTCTCCACTCATAGTCCTCCATAGAATTTCTTGCAGGGCTGGTTTTGTGGTCACAAACTCCTTTAGATTTTGTTTGTCTAAGAACGTCTTTATCTCCCCTATTCTGAATGATAGCCTTACTGGATAAAGGATTCTTGGCTACATAATTTTCCTATTCAGCACATTGAATATTTCCTGTCACTCCTTTCTGCCTTGCCAGGTTTCAGTGGACACATCTACAACTAACCTTAAGTGTCTACCATTGTAGCATAAGGACCTTTTTTTCCCTAGCTGCTTTCAGAATTCTATTTTCTGTACTTTGCAAGTTTTGCTGTGCTATGCTGTGGTGTTGATCTGTTTACGTTGATTTTAAAGGGTGTTCTCTGTGGCTCTTGGACTTGGATGCCTGTTTTCTTCTCCAGATAGGGAAGTTCTCAGCTATAATTTGTTAAATCAACCTTCAGCCCCTTTTTTCTCAGTCTTCTTCTGCTAGGACTCCTATGATACAGATATTGGTTCATCTCATAGATTCACTTAGTTTTCTAAATCTCTTCTAATCTAGTAACTTCCTCTTCAGGATTTTTTCACCTTCATTATTTTCTATAATTTTATCTTCTATTTCATTTATTCTGTCCTCTGCTTCTTCATTACTCACTATCACTGTATCTGCTTCATTTTGCATCTCAACTATAGCATTTTTAAATTCATGCTGACTAGTTCTTATGTCTTTGACTCTGCATCAAGGGTTTCTGTGGTGTTTTCTATGTTTTACTCAAACTCAGCCTGTAGTCTTATGACTGTTGTTTTATTTTTGTTCAGATATATTGTTTATATCTGTTTGAACATGTCTCTGGCTGTAATTTCTTCTTGACCTTTCTTTTGGAGAGAATTCCTCCATCTGGTCATTATGGCTAAGTTTCTGTCTTTTCCATGTCTTAAAAGCTTGTTACATTTCCTACACTTGAGGGTACTTCTATATTTAAAAAAGGGTCATATACTGTCCAGGACCTGGAATTTCAAGAAGTGTTTCTGGTGCATGTGGTGTGCACTCTGTTATTGTGTTTTGTCTGCTTTTCCCCACTGGTCAGACCTCTTCAGAACTCCTCCTGGCTTGCAGTGGTGGAACTTTTGGACCTTTAACTAGGTGTTATTTGATTTGTTTGTTGAAGTAAGCTTGGATAAAAAAGTGAGGGAGTCTAATCCCATAAAAAAAGAAAAGGAAAGGGAGCAGACACACACACACACACAAACCAGACCATCAAAAACCTGTAAGACCGATTCAAAGGAAAAATAGAAAAAAGCAGAAGAAAAGAGAAAAAGAAAAAGAAATGAACTAAAAAAAAACCTGATCCCAAAAAAAGAGAAATGGAAATGACAAAAAAAAAAAACAAATCAGAAACTATAAGCCTGATTCCTAAAGGGAAGAAAAGGAGGAAAGAAAGAAAAGAAAGGGTTGTCTGTTGGTGCCTGATGAGTAGTGGCTGTGCTATGCTCATTTGGAGGGGAGGTTGGCTCCACTGGCACAGAGTCAGTCTTTCTCCCTTAAATAAGCAGTTGCCAGGCATTGAGGAGCAGGCTTTGGTGTAAGCAGTTTCAGCCTCCACCAGGAGCCACTGTGTTGCTTTTTGAAATTCCACCGTGTTGGTGTTGGGGGAAAATTTGGGACCATCATCACAATCTCTTGTCCCTGGACTGGGGCTCTGAACCCTTGTTTTTCAGGTAGCCCTCACAGAACAGTGAGGGCAGTCAGCTTGCTCTGTGACACAACTATCCTGCATCTTTACCTTGGTGCATGTCTGAGATTCAAAACTCAAAGTTTTAAAGGACCAGGCATAGTGTGCATCCACTCCCCTCCTTCGGTGTAGAACATTTCCACCGTGCTGATGGATGAAATTCTTTGGCTAGCACCTACAGGGTCTTTTGTCCTTGATTAGGCAATAAACTCTTTTCCAAAAGTACTCCTAAAAGGGGACTGTTCTTTCCCAATGCACCCTAGAGATGTCTGCACCATTCTATGCACTTCTTATTATCAAATAAGAAGTCTCCTCTCCAGGAGTGCACACAATGGCTCCGCTCTGGAGAAAGTTGCACTCTTCCAAAACCTCAGACTTTGAGCTCCCAAAGCTGTTTGTAAAAAGAAACGGGAAAGTAGTGCACTTCCAAAACCTCAGAGTTTAAGCTCCAAAAGCTGTTTGCAAAAGAGAACTGAGACATGCAGTACTTCTCGCCCCCCAAGTCCATGGTCAAGAGAGGTATTCCTTGTGTGCTAACTTGATGCTGCACTTTCTCAGCCTCTCTCTCTCCCCTTTGTCTCTCCACAGAAAGAGTTCCCTCCCCTCCATGGGTTCACTGTTTTCTCTTCTCCAATTCATACCCATTCATCTCACATCTGCCAAGCTGTCTCCCTCCAACTGTGAAGATCCTTCTGCCCTCTGCAGATTGATTTCCTGGGTGTTCCGAGTAATCTGACCTCAATACAGCTGTGTTTGAGTGACAAGAAAATCCCATGGTCCCCTTACTTCTCTGTCATTTAACTTCTCCCTCTACTTTGCTGTCATTTTAACAATCTTCACAGCAATTTCACCTGGAACAGATGTCACCTTAAGAAACCACTGTCTTTGCACATCCATAAGAAGCAAATCCACATCTGTGCAAATTTTGTCATGAGATTGCCAGCACATCAGTAACTACTTCAATCTCTGCTTCTAATTACAGTTCCCTTACTGGTTCTACACATCTGTAGTTCTTCCTCTGCTGAAGTCCTGAAACCCCTCAAAGTTGTCATAAAGGCCAGAATTAACTTCTTCCAAACTCCTGTTAATGTTGATATTTTTACATCTTCCCATGCATCACAAATGTTCCCTTCTTTAAGTTTTTATTAAAATTCCAGTTATTTAATATACAGTGTGGTATTAGTTTCAAGTGTACAATATAGGATCTCAACACTTCCATATAACATCCAGTGCTCATCACAAGTGCACTCCTTAATCACCATCTCCTATTTAACCCATTCTTACCCACCTACCCTCTGGTAACCATCAGTTTGTTTTCTAGTTAAGGGTCTGTTTCTTGGTTTACTTCTTTCTCTTATTTCCTCCTTGCTTATTTGTTTTGTTTCTTAAATTCTACATATGAGTGAAATCATATAGTATTTGTATTTCTCTGACTTATTTCACTTAGCATAATACACTCTCTAGTTCCATCCATGTCATTGCAAATGGCAAAATTTCATTTTTATGGCTGAGTAGTGTTCCATTGTATATATACCCACATCTTCTTTATACATTCACCATTGATGGATATTTGAGCTGCTTCCATAGTATGACTATTGTACTAGATAATGCTGCTATAAACATCAGAGTGCATGTATCCCACTAAATTAGTATTTTTTTATTCTTTCAATAAATACCCAGTAGTGAAATTGCTCAATCATAGGGTCGTTCTACTTTTAACTTGTTCAGGAATCTCCATACTATTTTCCACAGTGGTTGCATGAGTTTAACTTCCCACAACAATGCAAGAGGATTTCTTATACTCCACATCCTCACCAACACCTGTTGTTTCATGTGTTGTTGATTTTAGCCATTCTATCAGGTGTGAGGTGATATCTCATTGTAGTTTTGGTTTGCATTTCCCAGATGGTGAGTAATAATGAGCATCTCATCTTTTGTTTTTTGGCTATCTGTTTGTATCCTTTGGAGAAATGCCCATGCCTATTTATGTTTTCTGCCCATTTTTAATTGGAATATTTCCTTTTTTGGGCATTGAATTGTATAAGTTCCTTATATATTTTTGATACTAACCTTTTATCAGATATGTCCTTTGCAACTATCTTCCTTCATTCTGAAGATCACCTTTTAGTTTTTTTGATTGTTTCCTTTTCTGTTCATAAGATTTTTATTTTGAGGTAGTCCCAATAGTTTATTTTTGCTTTTGTTTCCCTTGCCTCAGTAGACATATCTAGAAAAATTTGCTATGGCTGATATCAAAGAGATTACTGCCTATATTCTCTTCTATGATTTTTATGCTATCAGGTCTCATATTTAGGTTTTTCAGCCATATTGAATTTATTTCTGTGTATAGTGTAAGAGGGTTGTCCAGTTTCATTCTTTGGCATGTGGCTAGTTTTCCCAACACCATTTGTTGAAGAGTCTGTCTTTTTCACATTGGATATTCTTTCCCAATTTATTGAAGATTAATTGACCATATAGTTGTGGGTTCATTTCCATGTTTTCTATTCTGTTCCATTGATCTATGTGACTATTTTTTGTGCCAGTACCATACTGCCTTGATCACTATAACTTTGTGATGTAGTTTCAAACCTGGAATTGTAATGCCTTCCGTGATGATTTTTTTCAAGGTTGTTTTAGCTCTTCAATGTCTTTTGTGGTTCCATACAAATTTTAGGGTTGTTTGTTCTAGCTCTGTGAAAAAATGCTGATGGTATTTTGATAGGAATTGCATTATATGTGTAGATTGCTTTTAGTAGTCCAATCCATGACCATGTATTGTTTTTTCCATTTCCTTGTGCCGTCTTCAGTTTCTTTCATCAGTGTTTTATAGTTTTCAGAGTATACATCTTTCAACTCTGGTTAGGTTTATTCCTAGGAACTTGATGGTTTGTGGTGCAATTGTAAATGATATTGAATCTTTAATTTCCATTTTTCATGCTTCATTTTTGGTGTACAGAAAAGTTGTAGATTTCTGTATGTTGATTTTCTATACTGCAACTTCATTGAATTCTTTTTTCAGTTGTAGCAATTTTTGGATGGAGTCTTTCGGGGTTTCTATATAGAGTACCATGTTACTTGCAAATAGTGAAAGTTTTACTTTTTTCTTACCAATCAGGTGATTTTTCTTTCTTTTTGTTGTCTGATTTCTGTGGCTAGGACTTCCACTACCATATTGAATAGAAGTGGTGAAAGTAGACATTCTTGTCTTGTCCCTGACTATAGTAGAAAAACTCTGTTTTTCCCCACTGAAGATGATATTAACTGTGGGTTTTTCATATGCGGCCTTTATTATGAGTTATGGTCCCGCAGCACCTACTTTGTTGAGGGTTTTTATCATAAATAGATGTTTTATTTTGTCAATGCTTTTTTGCATCTATTGAAATAATTATATTTCTTATCCTTTAATTAATATGGTGTATCACATTGATTGATTTATGAATATTACAACTCTTGCAACACAGGAATGAATCTCATTTCTTCATGGTGAATGATTCTTTTAATATATTGTTGGATTTGTTTTGCTGGTATTTTATTGTGAAATTCTGCATAGTTTAATCAAAGATATTGGCCCATAGTTCTTTTTTTTTAATGTTGTCTATACCTGGTTTTAGTTTCAAGGTGATACTGGCTTCGTAGAGCGAGTTTGGAAGTTTTCCTTCCTTGTCTATTTTTTGGGATAATTTGAAAAGAATAGGTATTAGCTCTTCTTTAAATATTTGGTAGGGTTTTCCTGTAAAGCCATCTGGCCCTGGACTTTTGTTTGTTGGGATATTTTGATTATTGATTCAATTTCTCTGCTCATTATCAGTCTGTTCAAGGTTTTTATTTTTTCCTGTTTCAGATTTGGATATATATATATTTCTAGAAAATTATCCACTTTTTCCAGGTTGTCTAATCATGTACTTTTTCATAATATTCTTTTTATAATTGTTTGTATTTCTTTGCTTTTGATGGATCTCTCCTCACTCATTTGTTTTTTTATTTATTTGGGTATTTTTTTCTTTGATCAGTGTGGCTAGAAGTTTATAAATTTTATTATTTTTTCTAAAGAACCAGCTTGTAGCTTCATTGATTTGTTTTCTTGTGGGTTTTTTAAAATTTTATATAATTTTCTGCTTTAATTTTTATTATGTCCCTGCTTCTTCTGGCTTTAGGTTTGGTTTTTTTTCTCCATAGCTCCCTTTGGTATAAGGTTTGTTTGAGATTCTTCTTGTTTCTTGAGGTAGACCTGTATGGGTATAAACTTACCTTTTACAACAGATTTTGCTGCATCCCAAAGGTTTTAGACTATTCTGTTTTCATTTTCATTTGTTTCCATTACTTTTAATTTCTTCATTTCCTGGTTGACCTATTCTTTGCTTAGTAGCATACTGTTTAACTTGCATGTATTTGTAATCTTTCCATATTTTTTCTTGTGGTTGACTTTAGTTTCATAGCATTGTGTTCTGAAAAGATGTGTGGTATGACTCCAATCTTCTTGAATTTGTTGAGGCTGGTCTTGTGGCCTAATATATGATCTGTTCTGAAGAAAGTTCCATATCCACTTGAAAAGAATGTGTATTCTGCTGTTAAGGTGGAATGTTCTGAATATATCATAAGTCCATATGGTCAAGTGTGTCATGCAAAACCATTTTTCCTTGTTGATTTTTATTTAGATGAACTGTCCATTGATGTACGTGAGATGTTAAAGTCTCCTACTATTATTATATTAGTATCAGTTTGTTCCTTTATGTTTGTTATTTTTTAAATATATTTGTGTGCCTTCATGTTGGATACATAAATATTTACAATTGTTATATCTTCTAGTTGGATTGCCACTTTATGATTATATAGTGCCCTTTTTTGTCTCTTGTTACAGTCTTTGTTTTAAAGTCTAATTTGTCTAAGTATTGCTACTCTGGCTTTTTTTGACATCCATTTGCATGGTAAGTGTTTCCCCTTCCTCTCATTTTCAATCTATAGATAATATCGGTCTAAAATGGGTCTCCTGTAGGCATCATATAGATGGGCCTTGTTTTTTACCCATACTGATACCTTATGGCTTTTAATTTGAGTGTTTAATCCCTTACATTCAAATTAATTATTGATATGTATTTATTGCCATGTTATTACTTGCTTTGTTATTGTTTCTGAAGATTTTCTCTGATCCTTTCTTGTCTTTTGGTCTCTCTTCATTCAGTGAGTTTTCTTTAATAATTTTGGCAGGGCTGGTTTAGTGGTCACAAACTCCTTTAATTTTATTTCCAGGAAACTATATTTCTCTTTCTATTCTGAATTATAGCCATGCTGTATGGAGCATTCTTGGCTGCAGATTTTTCCCATTCAACGTGTTATGTATATTATGCTACTCCTTTCAGGCTTGCAAAGTTTCTGTTGAGAAACCTCCATATAATCTTATGGGTTTTCCTTTGTAAGTAAGGACTTCTTTTTCCTTGATGTTTTTAATATTTTTTATCACAATATTTTGAAAATTTAATTACAATATGTCTTGATGTTGGCCTGCTTTTATTGATTTTGATGGGAGTTCTCTCCCTTCTGGTTCTTTTTTTTTTTTTTTTTAATTAAAAAATGGTTTATTTTGAAGGAGGGAGAGAGATAGACAGAGTGAGAGCAGAGAAGGGGCAAAGAGAGAAGGAGACACAGAATCCAAAGAAGGCTCCAGGCTCTGAGCTATAAACACAGAGCCAGATATGGGGCTTGAACTCATGTACTGTGAGATCATGACCCGACCTGAAGTTGGACGCTTAACTGACTGTGCCAGCCAGGTGCCCCTGTGCCTTCTGGTTCTTGATGTCTGTTTCCTTCCCCAGATTTGGGAAAATTTCAGCTATTATTTATTCAAATAAATTTTCTGCCCCATTTTCTCTCTTCTACTTCTGGAATTCCTATATACAAATATTTTTATGTTTGATGGAGTCACTGTATTCCCTAAGACTATTCACATTTTGTCTAAGTCTGCTTTCTTCTTCATTGTGGCCTCTTCTCTCCTGTTAGTTGTGTAATTTATTCTGTCAGTCTCTTTTTTTTGATTTCCAGGGTATGTAGAATTATTTGAACATTATCTAGTTGTGTTCATGAGACCAAGTGAGACTAAGTAGGGTTCTCCTACTCCACCATCTTCTTCTCCTACCTGAATTGCAAATGTTCTTAATGGCATCTAGAATGGTGAATCCTCTCCAGAAGACTCAATTTACTTTGCCCAAGTGCATTAATGGAATCACTATCTGTAGCAACTATAGACTTGTGAAATATATTGAATAAAAGTTTATAGTTGAAATTCCTGCTTCTTCCATGGGCTGCAGAATGAACATTTTGTTAGCAGGCATGGAAACAACATGAGTCTCATTGTACATCTCCATCAGAGATCTTGTGTGCACAGTTCCATTGTCAATGAGCAGTTATATTTTGGGAAGAAATCTTTTTTTCTACAGAGTATGTCACAAAAATGGGCTTAAATATTAAATTAACATTGTTGTAAACAGACTTATTGTCTCCTAGGCTTTGTTGTTCCATTTATAAAGCACAGGCAGAGTAGAATAAGATAATTCTTTTTTAAATATTTATTTAATTCGAAAGAGACAGAGAGAAAGTGTGCAGGGGAAGGGCAGAGAGAGAGGTAGAGTACCCAAGTAGTTTCTGCATTATCAGCACAGAACCTGAGGTGGGGTTCGATCTCATGAACAACAAGATCATGACCTGAGCCAACTTCTAGTAAGATGCCTAGCCAATTGAGCCACCCAGGTGCCCTGACTTAGCATAATTCTTAAGAACCATAGGATTTTCCGAATTGTTAAAGAACATTGGCTTCAACTTAAAGTGACCGTCTGCACTTTCATCTTGTCCTTTGAAGCTTTGAAGACAAGCACAGACTTCTCTTCTTTAGCTACTGAAGTTCTAGATGGTATCTGCTTCCAATATAAGGCTGTTTTGTCTACATTGAAAATCTATTGTTTAGTTTAGCCACCTTTGTTCATTATTTCAGCTAGCTCTTATGGATAACTTAATGCAGAGAGATGGAGGAATGGTTGGTTATTGGAGCAGTCAGAACACACACATCATTTTTAAATTTAGTTTGCCATGTTATATGGGCACCGTTCATGATGCCCTGATGCAGTTACAGCAGTAGCATCAATGATTGTTGATCATAAATCATCATTACAAATATAATGATAATGAAAAATTTTGAAATATTGGAGGAATCACTAAAATGTGACACAAGGACACAAAGCAAATGCTGTTTAAAAAATGATACTGGTTGGGGGTGTCTGGGTGGTTCAGTTGGTTAAGCATCTCACTTCAGCTCAGGTCATGATATCATGGTTCATTGGTTTGAGCCTTACATCAGGTTCTGTGTTCACAGCTCAGAACCTGGAGCTTGCTTCAGATTCTGTGTCTCCCCTCTCTCTCTAACCCTCTCCCACTCATGCTCTGTCATTCATTCTCTATCAAAAATAAATAGAAGTTAAATTTTTTAAAATAATGATGCTGATAGACTTGTTTAATGCAGGGTCAACATAAACCTTCAATTTATAAAAATGCCATATCTGTGAAGTACAATAAAGTGAACCACAATAAAATGAAGTATGTCTGTAGTCATCTAGTCTTTTGGGAAAATAAATTATCTCAGAAAACTATCAGACACTACTCCAAAAGAATATTTTTTAAAGTAATACAATATGTACATTGGTATTATAATCATAAATATAATTATTGTAGTACTTGAAACTTTAAATATGGAAAATACAATTACTTAAGAGACAAGAAATCAAGATTTGTCACCCACAATTAAATTGACTGCACAGAAAATGTAATGGTCAATATTCTCAATGTGGAGATAAAGGAAATAAAACAAACAATCAAAAAATAAAATCTGTTACATTTACTTCTGAGCCCATAGGAAATCTTTTGTGTACATAAATAAACCTTCAGAACTGATTTCCACAATAATGTGAGAATGTGAGTTTTTGTGGGGTTTTTTTTTGTTTATCTGTTTTGTGTTTTGTTTTGTTTTCTGAGGAGGTGAAGTGAAGATTGGAGAAAGTCTTTTTTCAGGAATTGTAATAACTCTTTACATAAGAAACTATCTGCTTTTCTTACATGTAGGACTTAATTTTGAATCATACTTACCCGACCATCTAGATTTCTCATTTGTTATATGACTTTAAAAGGTAAATTATCTAAATAAAAAGAACAAGCACATCTCTATATAATGATGATTGTACATTTATACATAGATTCATCTATTCAATAACATTTAATGAATTACTACAGTATTTAAGACACTATTCCAACCATTGAAGCAGGAAGAATAAGCATGTACGTACAGAAACACAACAATCTAGTAGTGTATGTGGTATAAAAGGTTAAATATTTCAGTTCAGAAGAGAGACAGAGAATTTATTACACAAAAACACAAAAGATTAAGGAGCAGGAGAATGCTGTTGTCTCAGCTATATTTGATGAAGTTTTTTTTTTTTTGTTTGTTTGTTTTTGTTTTTTTTTAATATTTTTATTTATTTCTAGGGGAGAGAGAGAGAGCGTGAGCAGGGGAGGGTCAGAGAGAGAGGGAGACACAGACTCTGAAATAGGCTTCAGGCTCTGAGCTGGCAGTCAGCACAGAGCCCGACGCGGGGCTCGAACCCACAAACCGCGAGATCATGACCTAAGCGAAAGTCAGACGCTTAACCGACTAAGCCACCCAGGTGCCCCTGAAGTTTTAACTGGTTAGTATAAGGTAGGTTAGAGAATGAAGTGCTTGGAAATAATGATGGTTTCCATGAGAGAAATATTACCCTGAATATAGAATGGCAGCTGTGCAGATGAAAACTAGATTACAGAAAACAAACAAACAAACAAACACAAGGCATCACAAAGTTAAAAGAAGCAGGCCATGACAGTGTTTGGATATTGAGTAATTAGTAAAGAAGAAAAAAATCAATATATTTGGTGGGAAAAATGTTTAATTAGAAGAAACAGGAGAGGCACAAGTATGAGAAACATGGTGAATTTGATGAATGCTGAGAACTTAGGTTGGTAAGAACTATTAAACCCAGACTTCTGTTAAAAAAGCTCACTGCAATCACCATAAAAATTCTGTTAACATTACTCTAGGGGTGCCCGGGTGGCTCAGTCAGTTGAGTGTCCAAATTAGGCTCAGATCATGATCTCACAGTTCATGGGTTCAGGTCCTGCATCGGGCTCTGTGCTGACAGCTCAGAGCCTGGAGCCTGCTTCGGATTCTGTATCTCCCTCTCTCTCTGATCTTCCCCTGCTCACGCTGTCTCTCTCTCACTTTCTCTCTCAGAAATAAANGTGCAAAATTCTGTCTTCAGCACCCTAGAACAAATTTGTTGTTAAAGTGAATAGTAAGGAAGGGCCAGAAAGATGGCAGAGAAGTAGGGAGCTCCGTGCATTTCGCTTGCACCCACCTCTCAAACAGAGAAGGGCTGAAGTCATAGGACACTGAGACACATGAGTTTGGGAAGAGAAAGAGACAGAATACTGGGAAGGAAACCTCATAAGTGCATGAGTGCGAACTGGGGAAGACAAAAGTGGGCCTGGACCGGAGATACGGAAGGAGGAGAGGGAACCTGACTTGTGTGCAGCTGCAGTGAGTGATGAGTCGCAGTGAGCCAAGGCGAGTTGAGGGAAGAGGGAAGAGAAGCTGAGATTGCTCATAGAACTGTCCCTGTAGAAGAGAAAAACCTCAGCTTGGAAAGAGAGTGTTTTTTAGTTCTGGCGAGGGTGCTGACTTTGAACTAGGTGCCCCCCGTCCCATAAGGCACCAGGAAAAACTGCTCTGCTGCAGTCCTGGAACCATCCTTTGCGGTGGTGGCATGGACACTGCGGGCCTGAGGCTGCTGAGTTCCCTGCACACGGGCTGAAGGCCTTGGAACCCAGGTTGTACCACTGCTTGACCCAGGTGGATCTGAGGCTGCGGCACTTCCCCCACCACCCACTCAACCCCCAGCAGCAGGGAAGCAGCGACGTACTGGATTGTTTAGGGCGGTATAAACAAACCCAAGGACTGGGACCTGGAAACGAAGTGGGGCGTGGGGCATAAAACTCATCTCGCCTTGGTTAATGTCCTCAGCACAGGAAGATCAGACCGAAAGGCGTGATTTGCAACACTTGGTTGACAAGGGAGTGGGGCAAAGCCATTTTTCTCCACACAACCACCAAGGCGGGGCCTTTGGGAGCAGCTAGCAAGACACAGTGGGGGCGAGACCTGCCTACACCAAACCACGCCCTTCCCCACCAGAGAGCTGTTTTTTTGTTTTGTTTTGTTTTGTTTTTAACTGAGCCCGGGACCAGACCAACATGGATGCACTGCCATGATTAATCCTAGATAATTCTTTCTATTCAGATATATTCTCCCTTTTCTCACTCCTAACTCTTCACTCTGCTGGTAAGGGCACTCTGGTCACTAGTTGGCTTAAACAGTCACATTTAATCCATTCTCAAGATGTACACTCTACACGTCCACTGCTACCTTTTTCTCTCTCTCTGGAGTAATCAGACTATATAGTTTCTCTGAGTAACGTCTTCGTTCCTTTCTCCTCACTTCTAAATATATTCTAGGACTTCTCCCTCTGAATCAGGCCTCTTAGTCTCTCTGCCTGGTCATTTCATTTGCAATTTCAATTCTTCTCCGACTTGTCATTTCTCTCTTTGTATATGCACTTCCATGAACACTGCATACACCTGGCTCCTTTTTTGTAGCTGGGAATTCTGGTTTTATGACTTTAGACTGGCCTTTGTCTTTTGGGTTTTTCTTTTTTCTTTTCTTTTCTTCTTTTATTAAGTTTTTAATACTTTTAATTTTTATTATTTGTCTTCCTTCCTTCCTCTTTTTTTTTCTTTTTTGTATTGTTTTGTTTTTTAGTCCCCTCCTTTTTTCTTTTTCTTCTTCCCTTTCAGTTTGTGTGTTTATTGGGTTTGTCTGTGTGTTTGTGTATCTTTCTCCTTGTGTGGTTGTCGGTTTTCTTTTTCCATGGCTACCTCAGAAACAAGCCAAAGTACACATGGTGGAAAGTCCCAAATACCACTATGAGTAGGGAAACAAAATAACCAAAATCTCAACAAGAGAAACCAAGAGACAATATTCAAAGAACACTTTCTGAATGGACAGGCCCTTGACAAAGAGAACTCTTTAATGCAGCAGAACCCGAGGGGCAGAGTGCACAATATGTTTTTAAAATTAACAAGAGATAGAAAGCTAACCAAAATGATGAAATGTAAGAACTCTACTCCAAAGAAATTCCAGGAAGAAAGGACAGCTAAAGAACTGCTCAAAACAGATATAAGCAACATAACTCAACAAGAATTTAGAACAATAGTCATAAAGTTAATCGCTGGGCTTGAAAAAAGCATGTAAGACATCAGAGAAACTATTGTTTAAAATACTATGGAGCTCAAAAATAGTTGTGATGAATTAAAAAATGCTATACATGAGATACATAATAATATGGAGGCTTCCAATGAACGGATTGAAGTGGCAGAAAAGAGAAGTGATTTAGAGGACACGATTATAGAAAAAGAAAAAGTTGAGAAAAAGAGAGATTAACTGATCCAAGAACAGGAAAGAAGAGTTCTAGAGTTCAGCGATACAATCAAACAAACAATATCTGTATCATAGGAATCCCAGAAGACGAAGAGAGAGTGAAAGGTGCTGAAGGAGTCCTTGAACAAATTATAGCAGAGACCCTCCCCAAACTGGGGAGGGAAGTAGACATTGAAATTCAAGAGGCACAGAGAACTCCCTTCAGAGGTAACCAAATCGATCTTCTGCACAACATATCATAGTGAAACAGGCAAACTATAAGGACAAAGAGAGAATTCTGAAAGCAGCTACGGATAAAAGGGCCATAACATACAAAGGGAAACCTATCAGAGTGGTGACAGACCTATCTACTGAAACTTAGCAGGCCAGAAAGGAATGGCAGGAAATCTTCAATGATATGAACAGAAAAAAATATGCAGCCAAGAATCCTCTATCCAGCAAACCTGTCATTCAGAATAGAAAGAGATAAAAGGTTTTCTAAATAAGCAAAAAATGAAAGAATTTGCCACCACTAAACCAGTCCTACAAGAAATCCTGAGGGAGACTCTTTGAGGGAAATGTTGCAAGGAATGTAAGATACCAGAGACACCACCACAAGCATGAATCCCACAAAGGACACGATGACTCTAAACCCATATTTTTCAATAATAACACTGAATGTAAATCGACTAAATGCTCCAATCAAAAGACATAGGGTAGCAGAATGGATAAAAAACCAAATCCATCTATTTGCTGTCTACAAGACACTTATTTAAGACCTGAGGACATCTTCAGATTGAAAGTAAGAGAATGGAGAAATATCTATCATGCTACTGGAAGTGAAAAGAATGCTGGAGTAGCTATACTTATATCAGACAAACTGGACTTTAAAGTAAAGACAATAACAAGGGATGAGGAAGGGCATTATAGCTAATTACAGGGTCTATCCAATTAGAAGAACTAACAATTATAAATGTCTACACACCGAATATGGGAGCACCTAAATATATAAAACAATAAATAACAAACAGAAACAATCTTATGGATTAGAATGTACTAATAGCAGAGGATTTAATACTCCAATTATGGCAATGGATAGGTCAACTAGACAGAAAATCACTAAAGAAACAATGGACTTAAATGACACATTGGACCAGAAGGATTTGACTGATATATGTAGAACTGTACATCCTGAGGCCATGGAATTCACTTTCTTCTCAAGTGCGCATGGCACATTCTCCAAGATAGATCACATACTGGGAAATAAAGGAGCCCTCAATAAATATAAAAAAATTGAGATCATACCATGCACACTTTCAGATCACAATGCTATGAAACTTGAAATCAACCACAGGAAGAAGTCTGGAAAACCTCCAAAAACATGAAGGTTAAAGAACACACTACTGAAGAATGAGTGGGCCAATCAGGCAGTTAGAGAAGAAATTAAAAAATAAATGGAAACAAATGAAAATGAAAATACAACAATCCAAACTCTATCGGATGCGGCAAAGGCAGTCCTAAGAGAAAACTACATTGCAATTCAGGCTTATTTCAAGAAATTAGAAAAAGAACAAGTGCAAAATCTAACAGCATGCCTAAAGGAACTAGAGGAAGAGCAACAAGAGCACCCTAAACTCAGTAGGAGAAGAGAAATAATAAAAGTCAGGGCAGAAATAAACAATATAGAAACCAAAGAAACAGTTGCACAGATCAAGGAAAGCGAGAGTTGGTTTTTTGAAAAAATAAACAAACTCGACAAACCTCTAGCCAGGCTTCTCAAAAAGAAAACAGAGAGCACTCAAATGGACAAAATCATGAATGAAAAGGGACTTATTACAACCAACCCCTCAGAAATACAAGCAATTTTCAGGGAATACTATGAAAACTTATATGCCAACAATTTGGACAACTTAGAAGAAATGGACAAATTCTTAAACACACAATCACTACCAAAATTCACATGGGAAGAGATAGCAAATCTGAACAGACCCATACCTAGTGAGGAAATCGAATCAGTTATCAAAAATCTCCCAACAAATAAGAGCCCTGGACCTGATGGCTTCCCTGGGAAATTCTACCAGACATTTAAAACAGAATTAATACCCATTCTGTACAAGCTATTCCAAAAAGTAGAAATCAAAGGAAGACTTCCAGACACATTTTATGAAGCCAGCATCACTTTGATTCCCCAGCCAGACAGAGACCCAGCAAAAAAAGAGAACTACAGGTTAATATCCTTAATGAATACAGATGCAAAAATCCTCAAAAGATACTTGCAAATTGAATCCAACAGCCCATAAGAAGAATTATCCACCAAGATCAAGCGGGATTCATACCTGGGTTACAGGGCTGTTCAATATTCACAAATCAATCAGTGTGATACATCACATCAACAAAAGAAAATATAAAAATCATATGATCCTGTCGATAGATGCAGAAAAAGCATTTGACAAGGTATGGCATCTCTTCTTAATAAAGACCCTGGAGAAAGTACGGATAGAAGGAACTTATTTAATTATCATAAAAGTCATCTATGAGAAACCCTCAGCTAACGTCATCCTCAATGGGAAAAAACTGAGAGCTTTCACCCTGAGATCAGGAACACGAAAGGGATGTCCATTCTCACCAATGGTGTTTAACATAGTGCTGGAAATCCTAGCAGCAGTCATCAGACAACAAAAGGAAATCAAAGGCATCAGAATTGGCAAAGAAGAAGTCAAAGTCTCACTTTTCGCAGATGACATGATACTCTACCTAGAAAACCCAGCAGACTCCACCAGAAGCCTACTAGAACTGATCCATGAATTCAGCAAAGTTGCAGGGTACAAAATCAACGTAACGAAATCAGTTGCATTTTTATACACCAACAATGAAGAAACAGAAAGAGAAATCAAGAAACTGATCCTATTCACAACTGCACAAAAAAACAAAATTCCTAGGAAGAAACCTAACCAAAGACATAGAGATCTGTATGATGAAAACAATAGCAAATTTATGAAGGAAATTGAAGAAGACACAAAGAAATGGAAAAACATTCCATGCTCATGGATTGGAAGAATAAATATAGTTAAAATGTCATTACTACCCAAAGCAATCTACACAATCAATGCAATCCCAATCAAAATTGCAGCAGCATTCTTCTCAAAACTAGAACAAACTATCCTAAAATTTGTATGGAACCACAGAAGACTCGAATAGCCAAAGTAATATTGAAGAAAGCTAAGACGGGCAGCATTACCATCCCAGACTTCAGCTGTTCTACAAAGCTGTCATCTTCAAGACAGTATGGTATTGGCACAAAAACAGATACATAGACCAATGGAATAGAATAGAGAACTCAGAATTGGACCCAAAATGTACAGCCAACTAGTCTTTGACAAAGCAGCAAAGAGTATCCAATGGAAAAAGACATACTCTTTAACATATGGTGCTGAGAGAACTGGACAGCAACATACAGAAGAATAAAACTAGATCATTTTCTCACACCAGACACAAAAATAAACTCAAAATGGATAAAGGACCTCAATATGAGACAGGAAACCATCAAAANCACTGGGTGTTATATGGAAACCAACTTGACAAAAAACTATTTAAAATTTTTTAAAAAATGTGAATAGTAAGACATGTAACCTATGATGGAAAAAGAATTACAATAAAAGTGTATTTTAAATGCAGAGTGGATAAAATCGCTCTCTTCCNGAAATTTGGTTTGAGAATAACTATGAACATATGCCAGTGTTTGGTATGTGAGAGGAATGTATTGCCATTGTTTATTTTTGTTGTACAAATACGGGCTGAGTTAGAGGATAAAAGGAAATCTTTAAAGAGAAAATGATTTAGAAGACTTTCTGTAATTTATCAATTCTGTAGCTGTTTTCGTTCTCCCTCCTCTGCTCCAGCCTCATGTTCTTCAAATATATTCTTCCAAAAAATGAAGGAAATTACATTTGTTTGTATTTATCTAGTGTTAAATTAGCACTATCTGTGAAGATGTACCAGTTATCACAATACAAACATAACTTTAATAATTACATTTTAAATTTTTTTGTATTTATTTATTATTGACAGAGTGAGACAGAACATGAACAGGGTAGGGGCAGAGAGAGAATGAGACACAGAATCTGAAGCAGGCTTCAGGTTCTGAGCAAGCTGTTAGCACAGAGTCCAACACGGGGCTCGAACCCACTAACCATGAGATCATTACCTCAGCCAAAGTTGGATGCTCAACCAACTGAGCCACCCAGGCGCCCCTAAAAATTAATTTTATACAGATAAAAGACAAAATGAAAATGCTAATTGAGGACACTCGTTAATAATTCTATCATAGTAGTAAGAATCACCAACACAAAGCTTAATAAAAATGAGATAGTAAACCCGTATTGATATATTGAGGAAGACCTTTGTAAAAAAGACTGATAAAAAAATCATTATGTATGAAATTCAAGAAATATTGGTTCAACAAGTACGATAAATCATATCATTTATAACCTCTGTGAGAAAAATGGATTTAACTTTGTATTATTTTTGTATTAGACTTTCAGTTATAACTGTCCTTTAGATTA
>NW_027532059.1:24099-26040 GCF_008692635.1 Crocuta crocuta
TTTGACAGAACTCTGAAAACAAGTTTAAAAAACCTAAATCATTTATTGGTATTAGTTCCATAATTACACCCTTTTATCTATCAGATATTAAATCCATGTAGTCTTTATAAAATGTTTCACAAATTAATGAATAAAATTATTTAGCTTGAATATCAACTATGCAAGTTGTTTTAAATTTGCCAGTTGAATCAGAATTTATTTGCTTAAGTAAATTTTTATTTTATTATTTTTTTATGTTTATTTACTTTTAGAGAGAGAGACTGAGCATGAGCGGAGGAGGAGCAGAGAGAGAGGGAGATACAGAAGTGAAAGCAGACTCCAGCTCCCAGCTGTCAGCACAGAGCCTGACGCATGGCTTGAACCCACGAACTGCGAGATCATGACCTGAACCAAAGTTGGCCCCTTAACCAACTGAGCCACCCAGATGCCCCTGCTTAGGTAAATTTTTAAAAGTGTAAAGGACAAAATGAAATGTTAATTTAAATACATTATTATTTAAAATATTGTGTCCTATCACTCCTTTTGATTGTATTATTCTCAAAATTGTGGCTGATGATCTGATGTGTAGAAAAAAAATTAAGAATGAAGAAATNAAAAAAACCTTAGTTTATTCATCAAAAAGTCATCCAACTCTACCAACTCTATTACTATAACACTTCAAAATTTTGGAAGCTTGTCATTACACTAGGGCAAGTTTTATGTGACTTGATGATTTACATGATTATTAAAAATTCTAGTTTCGTTTGGTCCTTCTTCAATTGCTCATAATATCCNTATATTGTCTATATACACACAGACATACATAGAGCATGTGTCTATTTTCATGTATATATATACATATATATAAAATGTTTGTGAAATACACAATTTAGGATAGTTTTTTTAAATTTAAAAACTAATATAGTTTTTAAAAAATTTAAATGTTTATTTTTGAAAGACAGAGCATAAGAGGGGGAGGGGCATAGAGAGAGGGAGATACAGAATCTGAAACAGCCTCCAGGCTCCAGGCTGTCAGCACAGAGCTCAGCAAGGGGCTGAACCCAGGAACCCAGAGATCATGACCTGAGCTGAAGTCGGAAGCTTAACTTACTGAGCCACCCAGGCACCCCAATATATGTTTACTCGACTCATATGTACTAGGTTTAAATGTTCATTCTAATTCTTACTTGCTGTGTGACCTTGAGTATATTAATTTAAGTTTTCTAATCCTCGGTTTTTTCATCTGTGAAATATATATAATGTTACCTCTTACATTATAAAATTATGAGGAATAATCAGCATAATCTAGAGAGCACTTAGCACACTAAATAGTATATAAATAGGTAATACTAGCCATTTTATACACATACATGTATGAAACATTCCAAAAAATGTTTAAATTGACAATAAAAAGCCCAAATTTATTTTGAAAATCCAGAACTATTCAGAAATACACATCACCAATTTTATGTCATAGTAACTGAAGATCCCCATGAAATAGGTATTAAATTTCTGTCAATGTCTGCTGTAAAATCAAGTATAGATTAGAGAAGACTTTTGCAATAAGATATAGCCCTGGGCTGTAAATAATGAACTAATCCTTAAGCTGTAAAAATTAAATTAATTTATTTTCTAAACTGAAATTTGTAATCCCTTTTAAGCAACATTGTGGCTTTTAGTGATTCAAACCAAAAGTCACAATCATTTGTGTCTTTTTACCACTGGTTTTTGGCTGTAGGCTAAAATCAAACAAACATCTATGAGTGTAAGTCAGCAGAAACAACAAATAAGAGTGTAGTATGCAGCTCTCTCTGCTAGAACATTATTTTACATTTGAACTACACCCTCCCTTCTTGGTTTAGTTAACTGTATTCATCATTTAAGACTTGGGCTAAGTGTCATTTCCATAGGGAAGTCTTTCCTGGGTCCTAAAACTGGATTAGTTCCACAGCTTTTTTCCTA
>NW_027532059.1:26543-27717 GCF_008692635.1 Crocuta crocuta
CTATTTTTTAATAGTTTGAAAACTATTACCAAAAAAATCATTTACTCATTTAACAAACTCTGAAGAATTATTTTGCTTCCTGGGGTGTTCCAGGCTTCAGTGGTATAACAGCTGATAGGACAAACAAACTCTAGTCTTTAGGGAACATATAATAGTGGCAAGAATGCAAATAGCACCTACTGAGGTGTTATTTCATTTTGGTTTTAATTTGCATTAACCTGATGTTGGTGATGTTGAGTACCTTTTCATGTACATGTTGGCCATTTCTATATCTTCTTTGTTTTTTATTTTGTTTTATATTTCAAGTTTTTATTTAGTTTAATATTAGTTTCAGGAGTAGAACTCAGTGATTCATCACTTATATATAGCACTCAGTGCTCATCACAAATACCCTACTTAATACAGCAACATTCAGTTTGTCGTCTATAGTTAAGAGTCTCATGGTTTGTCTTTGTCTCTTTTTTCTATATCTTGAATGTCTATTCAGATCCTTTGCTCATTTTTTAAAATTGGATATTTTTCCTTTTGTGTTTTATTAGTTTCTTCTGTATTTTGGATAATAACACTTTATCTAATATCTGGTTCACAAATATTATCTTATTCTGTGAATTATCTTTTCATTTTGTTGAACATTTCTATTGTTGTGAAGAAGCTTTTTAGCTTGATTTACCCCATCTGTTCATTTTTTATTTTGTGGTTTGTGTGTTAGGTGTTATATCCAAAAAATCATGGCCAAGAACTATGTCAAAGGGTTTTGTCCTGTTTTATTTTGGGATTTTTATGGTTTTAGGTCTTGCACATAAGTCTTTGATTCATTTCAAGTTCATATTTGAGATAAAGGTCTAGTTTCATTATCTGCCATGTCAGTATTCAATTTTCACAACATCATTTATTGTTTCTTCTCCATTGAGTATTCTTGACTCTATGTCAAATATTAGTTGGCTGTTTATATGTTATTTGGTATTTGTCTTTCTCTAACTTATTTCACTTAGCATTACACTGTTTAGTTCTATCCATGTCATTACAAGTGTCAAGATCTCATTCTTTTTTCTGCCTAGGTAATATTCCATTATATATACCACCTCTTCTTTATCTATTAATCTACCAAAGTACACTTGAGTTGCTTCTGTAATTTGGTTATTGTAAAAAATGCTGCTCTAAACATAGGGAAAAT
>NW_027532059.1:27824-33537 GCF_008692635.1 Crocuta crocuta
TGGTATATTTTGGGCAAATATCCATTAGTGTGATTACTGAATCAGAGGGTAATTCTATTTTTAATTTTTGAGGTACCTCCATAATGTTGTCTACAGTGGCTGTACCAGTTTGCATGACAACCAACAGTACACAAGGGTTCCTTTATCTTCACATCCTCACCAACACCTGTTATTTCTTATATTTTTGGCTTGAGCCATTCTGACAGGTGTGAGGTGATACCTCAATATAGTTTTGATTTGCATTTCCCTGATTATGAGTGGTGTTGAACATCTTTTCACGGGTCTGTCACCATCTGGATGTCTTCTTTGGAGAAATGTCTGCTTATGTGTTCTGCCCGTTTTTTAATTGGAATTTTTGAGGATGTTGAATTTCATAATTTTTAAAATATATTTTAGATACTAACCCTTTATCAGATATGTCATTTGCATATATCTCTTCCCATTTATTAGGTTGTCTTTCACAGTTATCGATCAGTTCCTATATTGTGTGGATGCTTTTTTATTGTGATGTAGTCCCAATAGTTGATTTTTTAATTTTATTTCCCTTGCCTCGGAAGACATATCTACAAAAATGTTGCTATGGCCAATATCAGGGACATTACTGTCTTAGCTCTCTTCTAGGATTTTTATGGTTTCAAGTCTCACATTTAGATCTTTCATCCATTTTGAGTTTATTGTTGTGTATGGTGTAAGAAAGTAGTCCAGGTTTATTCTTCTGCATTTAGCTGACCAGTTTTACCAACACCATTTCTTGAAAAGTTTTTCTTTTTCCCATTGGATAGTCTTTCCTATTTTGTTGAAGTTTAATTGACCATATAATTGTGGGTTAAATTATGGATTTGCTATTCTGTTCCATTGATCTACATATCTATTTTGTGCCAGTACTATCCTGCTTTGATTACTATAGCTTTGTAATACAACCTGAGGGCTGGAATTGTGATGCCTCCATCTTTGTTTACTTTCTTATAACTGTTTTGGTTAATTGGGGTCTTTTTTTTTTTCAGTACAAATTTTAGGATTGTTTATTCTAGTTCTGTGAAAAGTTATTTTGGTACTTTGATGCAGATTTCATTATATCTGTAGATTGCATTTTAACAATATTTGTTCTTCCAATCCATGAGCATGGAATGTCTTTACATTTCATTGTGTTGACTTAAATTTCTTTCATAATGTGTCATAGATTTCAGATACAGGTCTTTCACTTCCTTGGATAGGTTTGTTTCTAGATATTTTATTATTTTTCATACAATTATAAATGGGATTATTGTCTTAATTTCTCTTTCTGCTGCTTCATTATTGTATAGAAATGAAATAAATTTCTTTACAATGATTTTGTATCCTGTAACTTTTCTGAATTCATTTATCACTTTTAACAGATTTTTGGTGAATCTTTTGGATTTCCAATATAGAGTATCCTGTCATCTGTAAACAATAAAAGTTTCACTTCTTTCTTACTGATTTGGTTGTTTTTTGTTTCTTTTTGTTGCCTAATTGCTATGGCTAGTACTACCAGTATTATGTTGAATACAAATGGTGAAGGTGAACATACTTGTCTTGTTACTATTTTTAGGGGGAAAGCTCCCAGGTTTTTCCCCATTATGATGTTCACTATGGGGTTTTCATATATGTCCTTTAGTATATTGTGTATGTTTCCTCCAAACTTAATCTGTTGAGGGTTTTATCAAGAACAAATGTTATACTTTGTCAATTATTGTCAGCATTTATTAAAATAATCATATGGGTTTTGTCCTTTCTCTTATTGATGTGATGCATCACATTGATTGATTTGTATATATTGAAACACCCTTCAATTACATGAATAAATCCCACTTGATCACGGTTAGTAATTTTCTTATATATTGTTGGATTCAGTTTCCTAGTATATTGTTGAAGATTTTTGCATTCATGTTCACCAGAGGTGTTGGTCTGTAGTTCTATTTTTTGTAGATTTTTATTTGTTTTGGTATTATGGTGATAGTGGCCTCATAAAATTAATTCAGAAGTTGTTGTTTTTTTTATTTTCTTCTCTCCCAAAATTTGACTTAAATTAAAGTTATTTAGGGGTGTCTGGGTGGCTCAGTCGGTTAAGTGTCCAACTTCGGTTCAGATCATGATCTCACGGTTCATGGGTTCAAGCCCCGCGTCAGTCTCTGTGCTGGCAGGCAGCTCAGAGCCTGGAGCCTGTCTTCAGATTCTGTGTTTCCCTCTCTCTCTGACCCTCCCCTGCTCACGCTGTCTCTATCTCTCTCTCAGAAATCAATTAAAAAAAACATTAAAAATTTTAAATTAATGTTATTTAATATATAGTGTACTATTGGTTTCAGGAGTAGAATTTAGAGATTCATCACTTACATATACATACAGTACTCATCAAATCAAGTACCCTCCATAATGCCCATTATCCATTTAGCCCATCTTCTACCCACCTCCCCTCCAGCACCTTCAGTTTGTTCTCTATAGTTAAGAGTCCCTTGGGGACCCTGGGTGGCTCAGTCGGTTAAGCGTCTGACTTCGGCTCAGGTCATGATCTCATGGTACNTTAGGGGAACTTCCACACAGTCTCCCAGAGTGGCTGCAACAGTTTGAATTCCTACCAACAGTGCAAGAAGGTTCTCCTTTCCTTGCATCCTTGTCAGCACCTGTTATTTCCTGAGTTGTAAATTTTAGCCATTCTGACAGGTATGAGGTGGTATTATTATCTCATTTTGGTTTTGATATGACTTTGAGAATTTTATAATGTGTCTGTTAATCTTTATGTCTTTTCTGGAGAAAGGTCTGTCCATGCCTTCTGCTCATTTCTTAACTGGATTATTTGGTTTTAGGTGTTGAGATTGATTACTTCTTTATATATTTTGGATACTAGCTCTTTAGTCAATATAGCAATTGCAAATATCTTCTCTCATTCCATAGGCTGCTCTTAGTTTTGTTGATTGTTTTCTTCACTGTGAAGATGTTTTCATTTTGATGAAGTGCCAATAGTTTATTTTTAATTTTGTTTCCCTTGCCTCTAGCAATGTGTCTAGTAAGAGGTTGCAATAGTAGAAGTTAAAAAAGTTGCTGTCTGTCTTATCTTCTAGGATTTTGATGGTTTCCTGTCTCCCATTTAGGTATTTCAGTCATTTTGAATTTATCCTGTGTATGGTGGAAGAAAGTGATACACTTTCATTCCGCATGATGCTTCCAGTTTATGTGTACCATTTGTTGGTGAGACAGTCTTTTATTCCATTGCATATTCTTTCCTGCTTTGTCAAAGATTAGTTTTCTGTATAGTTGTTCAGCTATTTCTGGGTCATCTATTCTGTTCCATTGATCTATGCATCTGTTTTTGTGCCACTACCATACTGTCTGGATTATTACAGCTTTGTAATACAGCTTGAAGCCCAGAAATGTGATACGTCCTGCTTTGCTTTTCTTTTTCAAGCTTTCTTTGACATAACAGGAATGTCCACTCGCACCACTGTTGTTCAAAATAGTGTTTTAAGTCCTAGCCTTGGCAATAAGACAACAAAGGAAATAAAATGCATCCAAATTGGCAAGGACAAAGTAAAACTTTCACTCCTCACATACGACATGACACTGTATGTGGAAAAACTGAAATACCCCAAGACAAAAATGCTAGAACTTATACATGAATTCAGCAAAATTCCAGTATATAAAATTAATGTACAGAAGTTGGTTGCATTTCTATACACCAATAATGAAGCAGTAGAAAGAGAAATCAAGGAATTTAACCCATTAATAATTACACAAAATACCATAAAACACCTAGGAATAAACCTAACCAAAAAGGTAAAAGATCTGTATGCTGAAAACTATAGAAAGCTAATGAAAGAAATTGAAGAAGACACAAAGAAATGCAAAAACATTACATGCTCGTGGATTGGAAGAAGAATCACTGTTAAAATGTAGATACTACCCAAAACAATCTACATATTCAATGCAATCCCAATTATAATATCACCAGCATTTTTCACAGAGCTAGAACAAGCAAACCTAAAATTTGTATGGAACCACAAAAGACCCCAAATAGGCAAAGCAATGGTTAAAAAGAAAACTAAAGCTGGAGGCATCACTATTCTGGACTTAAAGCTATATTACAAAGCTGTAATCATCAAAACAGTATGGTTCTGGCACAAAAACAGACACACCAATCAATGGATTCTAATAGAGAACTCAGAAATAGACACACAAATGTGAGGCTAACTAACCTTCAACAAAGCAGTAAAGAATATCCAATGGGACAAAGACAGTCTGTTCAGCAAATGGTGCTGGGAAAACTGGACAGTGACATGCAGAAGAATGAACCTTGGCCACTTTCTTACACCATATACAAAAATAAACTCAAAATGAATGAAAGACCTAAATATAAAGCAGGAAATCATCAAAATACTAGAGGCAAAAACAAGCAACAACAGGGGCACCTGGGTGGCTCAGCGGATAGGCGTCTGACTTCAGCTCAGGTCATGATCTCACAGTTTGTGGGTTCGAGCCCCCGCNAATGAAATGGGAGAAGATATTTGCAAATTACATATTGGATAAAGGACTGGCATACAAAATCTGTAAAGAACTTATAAAACTCAAAATGCAAAAACCAAATAATCCGGTGAAGAAATGGGTGAATGACATGAACAGACGCTTTTCCAAAGAAGACATCAAGATGGGTAACAGACACATGGAAAAATGCTCAACATCTATCACCATTGGGGAATTACAAATCTAGACCACAATGAGATTCCACCTCACACTTGTCAGAACGTCTAAAATTAACATCTCAGGAAACAATAGATGTTGCTGAGGATGAGGAGAAAGGGGAACACTTTTGAACTGCTGGAAGGAATGCATACTGGTGCAGCTACTCTGGAAAACAGTATGGAGATTTCTCAAAAAAAATAAAAAATAAAGCTACTCTACAGTCCAGTGGTTGCACTACTAGGTATTTATACAACGGATACATAAATGCTGATTCAAAGGGGCACAGGCACCCCAATGTTTATAGCAGCACTATCAACAATAGCCAAATTATGGAAAGAGCCCAAATGTTCATTGACTGACAAATGGATAAAGAAGATGCTTTATATATACACAATGGAATATTACTCTGCCATCAAAAAGAATGAAATTTTGCCACTTGCACCAAGATGGATGGAACTAGAGTGTATTATGATAAGTGAAATAAGTCAAAGAAAGATAAATATCATATGATTTCACCCATATGTGGAATTCAAAACACAAACAGTTGAACATAGGAGAAGGAAAAGAAAAATAAGATAAAAACAGAGAGGGAGGCAAGCCATCAGCGAATCTTAAATACAGAGAACTGAGGAGTGGAGGGGTGTTGAGTGGAGGGATGGACATTAAATTTATGATGGACATTAAAGGAAGGCACTTGTTGGGATTAGCCATGGAAGTTGTTTGTAAGTGATCAATCACTAATTTCTACTCTTGAAACCATTACTACACTATCTTAACTAGCTTGGATTTAAATAAAATAAAAATAAAATATTTTTTTGGCTATTTGAGGCCTTTTTTGGTTTCATACAAATTTTAGGATTGTTTGTTCTAGCACTGTCAGAAATGCTGGTGGTATTTTGATAGGGATTACAGTAAATCTATTTCTATTTTTTGGATAAGCATCAGTAGAAAAGGTATTAATTCTTCTTTAAATGTTTAGTAAAATTCCCCTGAAAAGCCATCTGGCCCTGGACTCTAGTTT
>NW_027532059.1:33648-36413 GCF_008692635.1 Crocuta crocuta
TGTGGTTATGGGTCTGTTCAAATTTTTTCTTTCTTCCTGTTTCATTTGTGGTGGTTAAGATGTTTCTAGGAATTTATTCATTTCTTCCAGATTGCCCAATTTATTGGTATATAAGTGTTCATAATATTCTCTTATATTTGTTTGTATATTTGTGGTGTTGGTGATCTCTCTTCTTTCATTCGTGATTTTATTTATTTGGTCCCTTTCTCTTTTCTTTTTACTTTTAGACTTACATTTGGCTAGGGGTTTATAAATTTTCTTAATTTCTTCAATGAATCAGCTCTTAGTTTCATTGATGTGTTCTATTTTTTTTTTTTTTAGTTTTTTTATCATTTATTTCTGCTCTAATCTTTATTATTTGCCTTCTTCTGCTGGTTTGGGGCTTTATTTGTTGTTCTTTTTCCAGCTCCTTTATGTGTAAGTTTAGGTTGTGTATTTGGGACTTCTCTCTCTTCTTGAGTAGGACATGTGTTGCTATATACTTCCCTCCTATTACAGCCTTTGTTGTATGCCAAAGGTTTTGGAATTTCAAATTTTCATTATCATTGGCTTCTATGTTTTTATTTTCCTCTCTAATTTCTTGGTTAACCAATTTATTCTTTGGTAAGATGTATTGTAACTTTCATCTATTTGTAGTCTTTCCAAATTTTTTCTTGTGGTTGACTTCAAGTATCATAGCATTGTGCTCTTAAAGTATGCATAGTATGATCTCAATCTTTTTGTACTGGTTGAGGCCTGATTTGTGAACCAATATGTGATCTATGCTCGAGACTACTCCATGTGCACTCAAGAAGAATGTGTATTTTGCTTTATGGTGAAATGCTCTGAATATATCTATTAAGTCCATCTGGTCCAGTGTGTCATTCAAAGCCATTATTTCCTTGTTGATTTTCTGCTTAGATGATCTGTCCAATGCTGTAAGGGGAATGTTAAAGTCCCCTGCTATTTTTGTATTATTATCAATGAGTTTAAGCTTGCTATTAATTTATTTTATATTTGTATTCTTCCATGTTGGGCACATAAATATTTAAAATTGTTAGATCTTTTTTCTGGATAGACCCCTTAATTAGTTATAGTGCCTTTCTTTATCTCCTATTATAGTATTTAGTTTAAATGTAGTTTTTCTGGTATAACTATAGTGACTCCAGCTTTCTTTTATGTCCTTTAGCATCATAAATTGTTCTCCCTTCACTTTCAATCTGTGACACTAAGATGAGTTTCTTATATGCCAACAATTAATGGGTCTTTTTTTTTAAATCCATTCTGATACCCTTCATCTTTTNCAGCACAGAGCCCGATGCAAGGATCAAACCCACAAACCATGAGATCATGAACTGAGCCAAGGTCGGACGCTTAACTCACTGAGCCACACAGGCTCCCCTCACTGGGTCCCCTTTAATAATTCTTGCAGAGCTGGTTTAGTGGTCATGAATTCCTTTAGTTTTTCCTTGTTTTGGAAACTATCTTTTCTTCTATTCCGAATGACAGCCTTGATGGAAAAAAAGTATTCTTGACTGCATATTTTTCCCATTTAGCACACTGAATATTTCATGCTACTCCTTTCAGGCTTGCAAAGTTACTGTGGACTACTGTGTCTACCCTTGTAAGTTAAGAGCTTTTTGTCCCTAAGTGCTTTCAGAATTCTCTCTTTATTTTTTGTATTTAGCAAATTTCACTATGATGTCTTGGTATTGACCTGTTTTNTTGAAGCATTTAGTCCATTTCCATTCAGGGTAATTACTGTGAGATATTAATTTAGTGTCATTATATTACCTGTAAAGTCACAGTTCCTATAGATCATCTCTGTTTCTTTCTAGTCTTTGTTGCTTTTGGCCTCTTTTTGCCTCTCAATGGGTCCCCTTTATTTTTTTTTTAATTTTTTAAAAATTTATTTCTGAGAGAGAGACAGACAGACAGACAGAGTGAGCAGGGGAGGGTTAGAGAGAGAGGGAGACACAAAGTCTGAAACAGGCTCCAGGCTCTAAACTAGCTGTCAGCACAGAGCCCGATGCAAGGATCAAACCCACAAACCATGAGATCATGAACTGAGCCAAGGTCGGACGCTTAACTCACTGAGCCACACAGGCTCCCCTCACTGGGTCCCCTTTAATAATTCTTGCAGAGCTGGTTTAGTGGTCATGAATTCCTTTAGTTTTTCCTTGTTTTGGAAACTATCTTTTCTTCTATTCCGAATGACAGCCTTGATGGAAAAAAAGTATTCTTGACTGCATATTTTTCCCATTTAGCACACTGAATATTTCATGCTACTCCTTTCAGGCTTGCAAAGTTACTGTGGACTACTGTGTCTACCCTTGTAAGTTAAGAGCTTTTTGTCCCTAAGTGCTTTCAGAATTCTCTCTTTATTTTTTGTATTTAGCAAATTTCACTATGATGTCTTGGTATTGACCTGTTTTTGTTTGATTTTGAGGGGAGTACTCGGTGCCTGTTTGAAATGAAAGCTTGTTTCCTACCCCAGATTAGGGTAGTTCTGATATAATTTGTTCAATTAAACGTTATGTCGCTTTCTCCCACTCTTCTTCTGAGACTCTTATGATATGGGTATTATTGAACTTTATGGAATCACTGAGTCCCTATGTCTATATTCATGATCTAATAGTTTCTTTCCCTCTTCTTTTCAGCTATATTATTTTCCATAATTTTATCTTCTATATAACCCATTTGATGCTCTGCTTCTTCCATCCTCATTGTGATTACATTTATCATTTTGCATCTCAGTTATAAGATTTTTTATTTTTTCCTGACTA
>NW_027532059.1:36628-40771 GCF_008692635.1 Crocuta crocuta
TAGCTTTCCATCTTTTGTATGCAATGAAAGTTTTTATGTTTCATGCTCCTGAGAGTAATACTATATTAAGAAGTTTTTATATACTGTCCAGAGCTTGGCTCTTCAGGAACTGTTTCTGGTCTATGCTTCTGTGATTCTGCTGCTGTTTCTCCCAATTTTCTCCTCTATATAGTTCTTCCTTTCTAGCAGTGGGGAATGTTTGAATCCTTCACAAGGTGCTCTTTGATTTGTTTTTTAAAATAAGTCTGATTTAAAAAAAATGCTCATCCAAAAAAAAAGAAAAGGAAAATAAATTAAATAAAAAAAGAAAAATATAAACCTGATTTTATTTTTTTAATTTTTAATGTTTTTATTTATTTCTGAGAGAGAGAGAGAGAGAGAGAGGGAGAGAGAGAGAGAACGTGAGCAGGGGAGGGGCAGAGAGAGAGGGACCCACAGAATCTGAAGCAAACTCCAGGCTCTAAGCTGTCTGCCCAGNAGCCTGGTACTAATTCTACTAGAAGTGAAGCTGATGCTTTGGAGCACTCAATGATCATAGACTTGGTGCATGTGGGGGGTCTCTGCTGATCCTCTGGGGGAGAGGTCTACTGCACCTGCTGAGTCAGACTTGCTCTGGCAAAGATGCAGGTGGGGGTTGTCATAAGAGACTCCAGCCTCCACTGGGGATGCTCTTTTGCTCACTGAAGTCCAATTGTGCTTGTGGGCAGAGGGATAAGATAATGTCACCTTGCTTTTTCCTTTCCATACAGGGGAGCTCATGTTCTGTTGCTGTTTGGAAACCTTCACAGACAAGTTCACAATCTCCCCTCCTGTGTCCTAGGCTTACATCAGATCCCGGCCCTCAATCCGTCTGTGCCTGGGCGATCAACATGCCTGGTGGCACAGTTCCTCTCTATTTCATCTCTGGTGCACGGCCAGGATTCAAGACTCCAAATCTTAAGGGTCTCTGCAAGGCACAGACCTGATCCCTTCCTTCTCTGGAGATCCTCACAGTACTATGTCTGGCGCTGTTCTGTCCCAAAAAAGCAGTCACAAAGCTTCACAGGCACCTGGAGTTTATGGTGAAGCACAGAGAAAAGCTGCAATCCCTTTATCTCCCCTCTGCATGTGCCTGTCTTCTCTGCTATTGAACAGCTGCTCAAAAGTACCAGCCAAGTCTTTTGTCCCTGGAGAGGCAATATCTCCTCTTGCAAAAGCACTCTAGGAAGGGGAATATTCTTTCCCAGTGTGACCCAGGGGATCCCACAACACACTGTCCACTGTCACCTCCTGGTCCTCCCCTCCTTCTCCCCAGGAGCATGGCTGCCAGCCTCAATGGACTTCAGAGAATGGTGCAGATTTCCAACAACTCAGAATTCCAGCACCACTGTTTACAAAAACTTGTGATAGTCACACACCACCATTCCCTAATCAATTATTTTGGGAGGGTGCTTTTCTTGCATGAACCTGACATACTGCTCTCTCTGCCATCTTTCTCCTGTCTGCAAAAGGGGCATCCTCACCTCTGAAGCACTATGGCTTTTCTCTCTCCCAATTCACCTCTCTGCACTGCATATGTGCAATGTTCCCTCCCTCAAATTATGGAGATTGTTCTCTTAATCCTCAGATCAATTTCCTAGGTGTTCATTTTATTTGGTGTTGGTCTAGCTGTGTTGGAGAGACAAGCCCAGGGCCCCCTTACTATTCCACCATCTTAACTCCTCCTTTCTCCCTATTTTTTTTAGTATAGTTTGAGAAGAATAGGTATTAACTCTTCTTTGAATGTTTGATAGAATTCACCTCTGAAGTCATTTGGTCCTGGACTTTTTTTGTTGTTGGTAGTTTTTTGATTACTGATTCAAACTTGTTGTGGATAATTGGTCTGTTCAAATTTTCTTCTTTTCTCCTGCTTCAGTTTTGATAGGTTATATGTTTCTAAGGATTTTTTATACACTTTGTTTTAAAGTCTATTTTTTCTGACATAAATATTGCTACTCTGGCTTTCTTTTGACATCCATTTGCATGATAAATGTTTCTCCATCCCTATATTTTCAATCTGCAGGTGTCTTCACTTCTGAAATGAGTCCCTTGTAGGAAGAATACATCTGAGTCTTGTTTGTTATCCACTCGGTACCCCTATGTCTTTTGACTGCAGCATTTAGTCTATTTACATGCAAAGTAATTATTGATCTCTACTTGGGCAACACAGCAAGGAGGAACTTATTTTGCCAATACCCAAGCATTGGTTGCTGTAAACCCTGCTCCTCTTCTCCATCACATCCTGATCTCCTCTCCAGTGGTTAAGCTCTCAGATTTTTCCCACAATCCCATGAGTGAGATTGAATGAACCTCCCAGGAAGTGAACCACAATGTTGGGGAAACTATATGTCCACCTTGTGCTCTCTCCCCCCCCCCAACTGGAGGATCCATCTCATTAATGCAGTATCCCTCTCATTATTGCAGTGTCTACCTATGGTAGGAGTGATGTGGTCATAGCATAACCATTCCTCTTATCCTTTCAGTGCATTCCTTCTCATTCTCTGTGGTCCAGGGGGTTGCTTCATCTTTAGCCATTAGTTGTGGGATTTTCACAATGGTGTCTTGTCGGTGGATAATTGCTAGTTTGTCATCTTGTGAGGAGGACAGAAGCCAGAAATATTTTATGTTATCATCTTGATCCAGATAGATTTGTTTTTTAACACTAGTTAATTAAGTGGACTGTGGTGTGCTATATTGTGAATCAAACGAAAGGTAGAAAATATTTAATTCATCAAAGTTCTTGGGCAAGAATTTATTTTATTACAGTGGCCAACCTTTAGCAAAAGAGTGGAAAGAAAAAAATATTATGAGGTTCCACATAAAAAATAGTAAATAAACATGGTATCTATGTAATGTCCAACTTCTTGCATTAAAATCCTCAAGTACATTTGATGACTCACTTTCCCAATATCTGAATGTATCCATCAAATTATATTGTACCTTAATAAATGAGTTGAATATTCTCTCCGGATATGTAAGAAAAATGTAGTAGTACCTACTGAAAATAGGCCATGTTTTAAGAAGTAGTTCTGCCCCTTGATATGTGTGTAATTTCAAGTAGGTTATTTACCTCTCCTTGCTTCACTTTCATCAACTCTAATGTGAAAATGATATAAAGTAGTATTTACCTCAAAGTGTTACTGAAATGATTAAATTAGCTAATGTATATAGAACACTTACAAATGTGTTTGACATATACTAAAAATTAGCATTACTATTATTTAAGGAAATGAAGTGGTTTTTAAATGGAAAGTTATTAAATTGTTGCATCCTAATTCTATGGGGAATTGAAAAAATAGTAAATTATTTTAAAATAAGGTAAAATGTGACTGAATTTTAAATTGGTACATAAGGAAGCCTTTGTTTCCATCCATGTAACAGAATGTTAGAAAGTGGGAATCTTTAATTGTTAAAGAATATAAAACATTGCCATCTATTGTGAATGGTTTAGATCTGTGCTATCAAATACAGTAGCTACTAACCACAAATGGTTATTAAGTACTTGAAATGTAGCTAATCAGAATTGAATTATATTGTAATGGTAAAATACACACTGGATTTTGAAGATTTAATGTGAAAGTAAAAGGAAGTTTAAATATCTTATTAATATTTTATATAGATTATATGATGAAATTATAATATTTTTGACATATTGGGTTAAATAAAATATATTTGTCATATTAATCAAAACTGTTTTGTTTTCACTTTTGTACTGTAGCTACTAGAAATTTTAAAATTATACATGGGCTTGAATTATATTTCCGTTGGACAGCAGTGGTTTAGATATTGATACTCTAAGTGCAATCTGTAACCAGGAACATCACCCAGGAGATTGTTAGAAATTTAGAATCTCAGATTTTGTCTAAATTACTTTTTTATATTTAACGTGATTTTTAGGTAATTCTAAGCACAGTACAGTTTGAGAAGTGCTGCATTCATTAGCCTAAAGACACTTATCAGTATAATGATATTTTAGGTTCTAGTCTCAGAAACCTGCATGACGAATTAATGACCAATGTTTATCTTTTATAGGATGACTTAACTAGAAATAATATTTCCTGAATTTTGACTTTTAAATATTTTCTCTTTGGTTGTAATTTATTATTTTCCATAGTTAAGTGAAAA
>NW_027532059.1:41589-43267 GCF_008692635.1 Crocuta crocuta
GCTAACTCATTTGATTTCCTATAAATAACCAATTATGCTTTAAAAATATAATATATTTTATTCTTATGTAAAATGAGTGTTAAACATCTCATTACAGATTCTGCCATAGTAGACACAAACAGCCTATGTTGATTTGAAATAATAATTTTTTAAAAAAGATGCCCAATGAAAATAGAATTTTTCTTCATAATTACTAGTTCAAGAAATACAACCAGATGGGGCTCCTGGGTGGCTTAGTCGGTTAAGCGTCCGACTTCGGCTCAGGTCATGATCTCATGGTTCATGGGTTCGAGCCCAGTGTCAGGCTCTGGGCTGACTACCAGCTCAGAGCTTGGAGCCTATTTCAGATTCTGTATCTCCTTCTCTCTCTGACTCTCCCCTGCTCACACTGTCTCTCTCCTTCTCCCAGAAATAAAATAAAAAACATTAAAAAAAAAGAAATACAACCAGAAAAATCAGACAAATTCAGTATAAATGCAAAATAGAAAATGAAAGCCTGCGTGTATATCCAGCATCAACATTTTTAGAGGAAACGTANATGTTAGGAATGCACTACCTAAATAAAGCAGTTTAGGAAGGGAGTAAGCTTGGCTGTAGTTACAAGTTATTTCAACAAAGTACTGGAGACAACCAATAGCATCAAACTTAGCAAAGAACAGATACTGATAAAAAATAATTCTGTAATAACATCCAAATACCATGATGTAATTAGAGATTGCCAACTTTTATTTTGCCTGGCATAATTTCTTGGCTCTCAAAACTAAACTTTATTGTAGAATTAATTTTTTATAAAAAAATAGCCATTAAGGTCATGAATACTGTATGATTAATGAACCATATGATTGTATGAACTGTATCATTGCCAGAGTAAATGTATCATGTAATTGCATGAATAAATGTAAAATTATACTATTAAATATGAGTCTCTGTCCACTGTGACTGATCTTTACGTGGATAAAAATTAGTTAGCACGTGCCACTTCTCTTCAATTGGGGTCATTCCATGCTGCTCATTTCAATTTCCTCATTTACCTTATCCTATGGCTATAATTGCTAGAACTAACAAATAAAAATACAAGACACCCAGTTAAAGTTGAATTTCAGATTAACAATGAATATTTTAGTATTAGTATGTTGTGTGTAATAGCATTCATTATTTATCTGACATTTAAATTTAACTGGGTGTCTTGCATCTAGCAAACTTACTTCTGTCCCTTTGTTTCCAGGCATTATTACTTATGCCATTATTAGAGACATTTCCAAATCATCCTTTCCCAGATGTGAAACATGGGATTAACCTATTGACTGACAATGAAAACTTTTCTGAAATAAACATATAAAATAAAGGTGCTAACAAAGACTTGTCCTCATCAATGACATGGAAATCCATATCGGTATCTTTCCTTTCAAAATATGGCATTTTGGGGAAAGAGAGCAAATAAATTCTCAAAAAAACTAGAGATTAACCTTTTAAATAAACTCTAGGGTCATTTTAGTAACTCAATCTCAGTCTCTCTCTTTCCTTTTCTTTTGAACTTATATTTTTAGTCTCTTTCTAGAACATGTAATTTTTTTTCAAATATTTTTATTTATTTCTAGGAGAGAGAGAGAGAGACAGCGTGAGCAGGGGAGGGTCAGAGAGAGGGAGATACAGACTCCGAAATAGGCTCCAGGCTCTG
>NW_027532059.1:43326-44282 GCF_008692635.1 Crocuta crocuta
GAGCTGGCAGTCCGCACAGAGCCCGACGCGGGGCTCGAACGCACGAACCGCGAGATCATGACCTAAGCGAAAGTCGGACGCTCAACCGACTAAGCCACCCAGGCGCCCCATAGAACATGTAATATTTTTCTAAAAATTTACCACTAGATCTTGAGCATTGTGTTTTTTTCCCTTTAATTTTTTCTTTTATAATCAAACTTTTTACTTTTTGTAATCAACTATCTTCCTGTATGCTCTCAAGTCATTCCCCCAGAGTCTATGCATGTGTGGGCACATGCACATGTACACGCACACACACACAGAGTCTTTCTCACTCTGTCACTTTTTAAAAAAAATTTTGTTTAAATTTAAGAACAATTTTTTTTACAGTTTGTCAAGTTGGTTTCCATATAACACCCAGTGCTCATCCCCACAAGTGCCCTCCTCCATGCCCATCCCATCTCCCCCTCCCCCCCCACACCTCACTCTGTCACTTTAATTTTTTGCTCTCTGAAAGAGACTATTGTCAGAGAACAGTTTTTTCATAGTTTCCTTTTCACTAAAGCAGGACAGAGTGAGAACCCTTATTCAGGGCTCTTCTCCAGGACATTAGCCTTTCTAACATTTTTAATCCTGGGTCCCGCTTTGTTGCTGGACAAGAAAGAACTCCAGACCCAGAATCTAAGACAGAATATATATACTTTCTGGCTTTAAAGTCTATAAAAACGTTGAGATGGGCGATTTCATGTGTATGAGGTTATATTTCTAAGGAAGCTTGCTTTTAACTTGGGCAAGGACTGTTGGAGAAATCAGCACTGATCATGAGAGGGAGTTGAAAGTAAGATAGTTTTTATGTTTTTAAACCTATGTGCCCATTTCTACCCCCTTTCTAGCAAGCATTCAGGATAAATAAGTAACTATTAATTGTAAAATACCCACAGAAGATAAATACAATATTAATATATATGTGCAAGTAA
>NW_027532059.1:44331-47622 GCF_008692635.1 Crocuta crocuta
GAGGTAGTAAAAAAAAAAGCCATGCCATATTGTCGAGAAGTGTATAAAATATGTGTACATATATAAACAAAGGAGTTCATTTTATTAATCATATAAAACTACATATAAAATAGTTTGATTATGATTTAATAAGTTGATACCAGTGAATCTTTTACATGTTCCTAAGTACAAAAATCACTGCTATTGTATCACTGATACTATATGTTTTCTTTACTGAATGGTTGCGAATGTGCTAACCACTGTGACACTCTCCTTATTTTTTTCCCACATATTAGACTTATAGCTTCCTAATTAGTCAATCTCTGCCCATCCCATTTTGTTCTATACACTTTCCTGAGGCAGTGTTGATTATTTTCTTGCTCACTAACTCCCACTGAATCTTTTTACCTAATCTTCAGTCAATCTGAACAAAAAATTACCTCTCCAACCATATGTTCAGTTCTTATTTGTTCCAATATTAAAATATGGGTTAAGCCCAGCTGTGTTTTGTTTGGCCTATGCAGTGTTTAAAAACTTAGTGAATCTGAATGCTTTCCAGCGTGGCAGTGACATGCCTTTTCCTTTGTTTCAGGATGGATGAAACTAATTCCCATTGTCTTCACCTTTGCCAGCTTTTTCTCACATTTTCACTGTTTGGTCTCTGAGGATACACATTAAACATAACTTATATTTCCACTAGGCCAAATTATTGTGTTTTGTGAACATGTGCTCCTTTATTTCTCACTTTTCTGCCACTGCATTACTTTCTGTTTTTTTCTTTACCAGAAACTTATTGTTCTCTAATTTACAATAACCAGAATTTATGCAATCTTATTTCAAACCACTATTAAATGTAAATAATTTTGTGAAAACTTTCCTGTGCTTCTGAATAAGATAAAATATTTCTCTCTTTTTTAAAAATCCCTGTGGTACTTTATGTGCTTTATTGTGTAACCTTTAATTTTCTATTTGGTACTATAGGCATTTGAATGCTGATCTCTTAGCTAGATTCTATAAGATATTGAAATGATGCATAATCTGCACCTACTCTGTGCAAGACACTAAGATAAAAGATGCAGCACATAAATGTAAGATGTTGAAAGAATTTGAACCACATCTGGGAAAACATAAAGTAAATGAAGAAATGGCTACAGGGCTTTGCCACATCTATGGGAAGTCAAGTGCTTATTGCTTTAGTACTTAGAAATCCCAGGGACTTATTTTCTTTCACTCACATTTTCTAGCTTTTTGCACTTTCTGAATTCCAATATCTTTAGCTATTCCCATGATCTTCTATTTTGTGCTATCTTTCTCATCTCTCAAAAGCTATTTTTCATTGATCTCTTTCAAATCTTTCACACAAGACATTTCTGTGAGTACAATTTGGGATGATATGCCTGCTCTTAAAAGCTTTAGTTTACCTCACAACCACATATTAACTATCACCTTTATTTAGAGTTTAGCTATCTGCATTTATATAGGATCTCTTGTATTAGTCCAAGTTCACCAGAGGAAAGAAATCAATATATATTCCTATAATGAATTCATATTACATATGGATATTATATTATATAATGAGAAAATAATATATAATATTATATATTGTATATTTGTATATTTTATATATATATACACACGACACACACACATACTGTATTATGTGGATTCATTATAGGAATTGGTTCACATGATTATGGAGGCATAGAAATCTCATGGTCTGCCATCTGCAAGTTGGAAAAGCAGGAAAGCCAGTGGTACAATTCAGTCTGAGTCAGAAGGCCTTAAGAACCAAGGGAACAAATGGTGTAAATTTCAATTCAAGTCCAAAGGATCAGTAATTGATGGGCTGATGATGTCTCAGTCTAAGTCCAAAAGCCCAAGAACCAGGAGCATTGATGTCTGAGGGCAGAAGATGGATGTTCTAGTTCAAAAAAAGAGCAAATTTGCCCTTCCTCCACACCTTTTTGTTCTATGCATATCCTCAGTAGATTAGATCCTGCCCACACACATTGTGAAGGCAATATTTACTCAGTCTGTGAGTTCAAATGCTAATCTTTTCAGAAATACCTTGGCAGACACAGCTAGAAGAAATATTCACCAGCTATATATCATCCCTTAACCTGTCAAGTTGACACACAAAATTAACCATTACACCTCCTTTCTCCTTTCTCTCTCTTCTCTCTGTCAAAATTAACTTTACAGTATCATTAACACCTCAGCTACTCATTCCTGTTCAATTTTTATAAAGTACAATGTCGATATCTATTTACATAGCATGTGTTTGGGATAGTACTTTAAATACATAGTTATTTATAACTTGTTAATGTATTTTCCAAAGAAAAGACAGTGATCTCTAATATGAAATCTTGTGTGAATCTATTTAAAGAAACATTAAAAATACTACTACTTATCTTTGATGTTGTGTTGAGGGATGATGGGTTAGGCAAAATAGATTTAACAAGGTGAAAGAGATATTTCAGTCGTGGGTAAAGCTAGGTTATGAAGAAAGTGACATCAGGAAGAAACCAAACTGGCAGATGAATGAGAGATATGGCAGGATGAATTACAAGATTTAATTTTCTTTTTTTTTTTACATGCTAATAATGAGCTTTATTATTTCTGAGACAATTTGTTCCTTCTCAAATTATACATTTTTAGGAATTTATCAGTTTTGTCATGCTGCAAGATTGTTTTCTAAGAATAATACATATTATATTTAAGTGGATCATATGCANCGTATCATGTCATACAAGATTTAATTTTCACAAAAGTCATATTGAAAACAAATATAAATATTAATCAACTCTATTATGAATCATTATCTCCAAGATTATACCTTAGTGGATCTCACTCTGCAGATGATTTTTTAAATGTGGCCCATTAATTGAAAACCAACATTCTAGACAAGCTATTAGACAGAAAATACTGACAGGAAACATAGCTACAATTCATCTTAATATTTGAAAAAATGATAAGATATCATTAGTGACAGACATTATGATTATATGTTTATAAATCCTCAAATAATCAACTAAAAATTTAAGAATAAAAAGTAGATGGGTCCAGAAAGAAAATTGATATTGTAAAATATTAGTTCTCTTACATATTAGTAAAAACTAGTGAGAAAATACAAATTTATTTCACAATAGTAGCACGACTGATGTCAGAAAAATGGATGGAATAGAAGTTTTCTACTTTCTTCCTCCTAAAGAACACCAATATTGACTCTCAGCTACAGACAAGAGAGCCTTTGTGGACAGAAATATGAATTTCCCAGGAATAAACTTAAAAAGAAATGTACAAAACTTATAA
>NW_027532059.1:48182-48418 GCF_008692635.1 Crocuta crocuta
AGATAATAAGAACAACAGTAAAACTTTGTTGGTGATATAAAATGAAAATAAGTGAAGAGCTTGTTATAGACTAAATGTTAACACTTCAGAATTCATATGTTGAAATCTAATCCTCAATATGATGCTGTTAGAAGTTGGAAATTTTGAGAAATAATTAGGTCATGAGGGTGGAGCCCTCATAAATAGGATTTTTGCTCTTTTAAGAAGATTCTAGAAAGCAAGCTTACTCCTTTCCA
>NW_027532059.1:48456-50564 GCF_008692635.1 Crocuta crocuta
CCATAAGAGGACCTAGAAAGTTTTCTGCAACCCAGAAGAGGACCCTCACCAGAATACGACCATGGTAGTACACTTATTTTGACTTCCAGCTTCTAGAACTGTGAGAAATAAATGTCTGTTTATAACTCAGAGCCATATAACATTTTGANGAAAATGATCTAAATAGAAAGTTATCTAGAAAAATTGGACAAATTGCCTATTCTCAAATGAAAATAAAAACCCAGAGATGTGAAGAAAATCAAAGGCAAAGAACAGAAAACAGACACAATTATTGACTCCGGGGAAATTTTTAAAAAGACATAATTCAAAAGATCCAAAAACAATGAGAAAGAATGAAATACTGCCATTTGCAACAACGTGCATGGAACTGGAGGGCATTATGCTGAATTAAGTAAGTTAGAGAAAGAGAAATATCATATGTTTCCACTCATATGTGGATCTTGAGAAACTTAACTGAAGACCGTGGGGGAAAGGAAGGGGAAAAATAGTTTCAAACAGAGAAGAAGGCAAACCCATAAGAGACTCTTAAATACAGAGAACAAACTGAAGGTTGATGGGGGGTGGACAGGGGAGAGGGGAAAATAGGTGATAGGTACTTGTTGAGATGAGCACTGGGTGTTGTACATAAGTGAGGAATCATAGGAATCTACCCCTAAACCAATGGCACACTGTATATACTGTATGTGAGCTAGCTGATAATAAATTGTTTTTAAAAAAGACACAAAAAGAAGCAAAGAAATACAACTCTAGAGCTCTCTAATTTACATTTTCAGAAAACTTGTGAAGTAATTCCATTCATTGGAAAAATCAATAGTACATGAAAAGTTGTAGTACAAAAAATTGGACAATATTAAATATTATTTCCAAAATTAGAAGTTATATGTAAGTTTGGAAGATAAACTTGAAGAAATGTCCCAGGAAAGAAACATAAAATCAATAGGCTAAAGACAGTTATTGAGACAGGAACAAGATATTTAAGCATATAATTTAAAGACAAAATGATAACCAGTAGCTGTATTGGTCAAGTACATCTTAATGAAGCTGGGAATTTTTCCAAAAGACTAACCAAAAGATATGTTAGGTGGAAGGGTGATAATGATGGTGTACAAAAATCTTGTATTGGAGGTGTCTGGGTGGCTCCAACTCTTGGTTTTGGCTCAGTTTGTGACACCTAAATCTAACTGATTCCATTTTAGAAAAAGCCTCCATCTTGAGAATGAACTAGGCCCGAACCCAGTCCCAGGAAAAACCGCAGGAAGTAAGTAGGCAGCCTGCCCTTAGTTACTTCCCTAGCAACAGCAAAAGCCAATCAGTTTAAAAGAGGTGCCTATGTCCCAAGACGTTCCGGTTGGCAGTTTGTGGTCAGGCCAGATGAGCAGAACCAATCGGGTGCTGACAAGATAGCCTGTACCTATCAGGAGGCTGCCAAGCTGGAACACCCCAAATTCCACTGAAATCGCAATAAAAAGCCCTGTGATCACGAGTTCGGGGCTCCATACCATCACCACTGCATCGGGGTGCGTTGGAGTCCCTGCTCGAGCTTGTAATAAAGACCCTTTTCTACTTGCATCAGTGTTGGCTCCTTGGTGGTCTCTGGGGACTCACAAATCGGGCACAACAAGGTCATGATCTCATGGTTCATGGGTCTGAGTCCTAGGTCAGGCCATATGCTGACAGTGCTGAGCCTGATTGGGATTCTCTCTCTCTCTCTCTGCACTCTCCTCAATCTTTTTTGCTCTCTCCCTCTCAAAAATGTTATCTTTCTCTCTCTCTCTCTCAAAAGTAAGTAAATAAACATTTTTTAAAAAGTCTTGTTTTTTTAATGTGAAAAATTAATGGATAAAGTATTTTTAAATTTTAATTCAGTACAATTAACATAAGGTGTATTAGTTTCAGCTGTACAATAAAGTGATTCAACAATTCTATATATTACTCAATGCTCATCATGGTAAGTGTACTCTTAATTCCCTTCACCTATTTCACTCATCCCTTCACCCACTTCCTCTGGTAAATATCTGTTTATTGTCTGTACCTAAAAGTCGTGGGGATTTTTGCCTTCTCCCTTTTTTCCCCTTTGTTCATTCAGATTTTTCCCTTAAATTCAACAT
>NW_027532059.1:50829-54831 GCF_008692635.1 Crocuta crocuta
TTAGCATTATATTCTCTAGTTCCATCCATGTCATTGTAAATGGCAAGATTTCTTTTTTTTACGTCTGAATAATATTCCACTGTGTGTGTGTCTGTGTGTGTCTGTGTGTGTGTCTGTATATATATATATACATCTTTATCCATTCATCTCTTTTTTAATATACTTTATTGTTAAATTGGCTTCCATACAACACCCAGTGCTCATCCTAACTGTGACCTTCTCAATGCCCATCACCCACTTTCCCCTCTCCCCCACCCCCAATCAACCCTAAGTTTGTTCTCTGTATTTAAGAGTCTCTTATGGGGCCACCTGTGTGGCTCAGTCGGTTAAGCCTCTAACATCAGCTCAGGTCATGACCTCACGGGTTCGTTGATTCAAGCCCCGCTTTGGGCTCTGTGCTGGCAGCTCAGGGCCTGGAGCCTACTTCAGATCCTGTGTCTCCCTCTCTCTCTCTGCCCCTCTCCTGCTCACATTCTGTCTCTCTCTCTCAAAAAATAAATAAACATTAAAAATTAAAAAAAAAAGAATCTCTTATAGTTTGCCTACCTCCCTTTCTATTTGTAACTTTTTTTGTATCCATTCATCTCTCGATGAACACTGGGGCTACTTTCATAATTTGGCTATTGTAAACGATGCTGCTATAAACATAGGGGTTTANTTTTTTATTCTTTTAGTAAATGGTAATGTGATTCCTGGATCACAGGCTACTTCTATTTTTAATTTTTTAAAGAACTTCCATACTGTTTTCCATAGTCACTGAACCAGTTTGCATTCCTACCAACTGTGCAAGAGGGTACTTTTTTCCACATCCTCGTCAACACTTGTTTCTTTTTCTTTTAGCCATTCTGACATATGTGAAGTGATATCTCATTGTAGTATTGATTTTCATTTCCCTGATAATTAGTGATGTTTAGCATATTTTCATGTATCTGCTGGCCATCTGGACGTCTTTGGTAAAATGTCTGTTCATTTCTTCTGCCCATGTTTTAATTGGATTATTTGTTTTTTTGATGTTGATTCTTATAAATTCTTTATATATTTTGGACACTAACCAGTTATTGGATATGTCATTTCCAAATATTTTCTGTCGTTGAACAGATTGTCTTTTAGTGTTGTTGATAATTTCTTTCACTGTGTGGATGCTTTTTATTTGGATGTAGTCCCAACAGTTTATTTTTGCTTTTATTTGCCTTACCTCAGGAGACAAATCTAGAAGTTTATTATTATGGTCAATATCAGAGAAATTACTACCTATGCTCTTCTCTAGGAATTTTATGATTTCAGGTTTCACATGTAGGTCTTTAATTTTAAGTTTATTGTTGTATATCATGTATAAAAAAATGGTCCAGTTTTATTCTTTTGCATGTAGCTGTCAAGTTTTCCCAATACCCTTTGTTGAAAAGACTATTTCCCATTGCATATTCTTGCCTCTTTTGTCAAAGATCAATTGACCATATAATTGTGGGTTTATTTATGGGTTTTCTGTCCTGTTCTATTGATAAATGTGTCTATTTTGGTGCCAATATGATACTATTTTAATTAGTACAGTTTTATAGTATAACATGGGGTCAGGAATTGTGATAACTCCAGATTTTTCTTTTTCAAGACTGCTTTGGCTATTCAGGGTCTTTTGTGGTTTCATGCGCATTTTAGAGTTATTTGTTATATTTCTGTGAAAAATACTTTTGGTGTTTAGACAGAGATTGTATTAAATGTGTAGATTTCTTTGGATAGTATAGACAGTTTAACGATATTTGTTCTTCCAATCCATGACCAAGGAATGTCTTTCCATTTCTTTGTGCTATGTTCAATTTCTTTCATTAATGCTGTATAGTTTTCAGAGGCTTTTAACTCTGGTTAAGTTTATTCCTAGCTACTTTATCAAATTTGGTGCAATTGTAAATGGGACTGTTTTCTTAACTTCTCTTTCTGCTGCTTCGTTATTAACATATAGAAATGCAACAGATTTCTGTATGTTTATTTGGTATTGGGTGAATTCACTGAATTTGTTTATCAATTCTAGCAGTTTTTGCATGTAGTCTTTAGGGTTTTCTATATACAATATCATGTCTTCTGAATATAGTGAAAGTTTAGCATCTTCCTGACCAATTTGGAAGCTATTTCCTCCATTTTCTTGTTTGATTGCTGTGGCTAGGGCATCCACTACTATGCAGATAAAAGTGTTAACAGTGGATATCCTTGACTTGTTTCTCACTTTAGGGGAAAGTCTCTCAGATTTTCACCACTTAGTATGTTAGTTGTGGGTTTTTCATATATGGCCCTTATTATGTTGGTGTATCTTCCCTAAAACCTACTTTGTCAAGGACTTTTATCATGAATTGATGTGAAATGCTTCATCTGTATTTATTTATTTATTTTAATTTGTTTATTTAAATTTAAGTTAGATAACACACAGTGTACAATGGTTTTCAGGAGTAGAACCCAGTAATTCATCACTTACATATAATACCGAATGTTCATCCCAACAAGTACCTTCCTTAATGCCCATCACTCATTTAGCCCATCCTCCCACCTTTCCTGCCAGCAACCCTCATTCTGTTATCTGTATTTAAGAGTCTCTTATGGTTTGCCTCACTGTCGGAGACCGGCTTCGGCCAGGGTCCAGGGGTCCCTGAAGGATGGACGATTCGGCAAGGGAGAGGTGAGAGAGCCCCGGAGATTCTTTCTGATCACCAGGCAGGCATCTCTGCTGTGACTAGGGCTCAACTTTATTTTATAAGTGTTTGGGGGACGGCACAGAAGTGGCATTTGCCTTAGACAATGATTTCTGATAACAAACTTCTTTGATATGTAAGAATTTCCCAGAACATAGACATGTAGAAGACTCTTGCATAACCTTTATCGATAGTGATTGAAGTAGGGGATTTAGATGCTTATCTTATGGGGAAGGAAGGCATCTTTAGCATATCAGACAATGTTTTTAGCATAAAAGGGTGAAGTTACTTCTCTGTGAGCAGGGGTCAAACAGGTCTTTCAGGAAACACCTTTACTCTCTTAATCACAAAAGAAGAAGTTCCTCAATAGGTTCCTCCACAGGGGGCAATCAGCATATTCAAGGCCAGAATAAGTCACTCCAAATACTTCATAACAAATGCCTTGAGGTGGGGGTTGGCTAGTGCTCCAGGCAGAAACAATTGGGTGGGGGTGGATTTCTGCCCTTAACTCTAAATTGGGCTGTTTGCCACAGGGCCAGACTCAAGCCCTCTTTATTATGTAAGTCTTGGATCTGCAAGGCCCATAGGAAGAGCCTTTTGACAATCATCCACAATGCTATCATCTGAAGTCTCTTTGGAAAAGGCAGGGATATGCTTTTCCTATGAGCAATCTGTGTGGGGAATATTGGTCTGATCTGGAATATTGTGAGGCCTGGTCAATACTAGCAGCCTCATTTCCAACATGAGCCAGTAGTAGCAGAAGGAGATACCAGTTTCCGTTTCTCATGGCAGGAGCTGTGCAAACGCTACCATTTCCTCGCTGTGACTGTCATCCAGCGAAGACAGTGAGGCTCCCAGCACCTCACTCTCTGTTTTTATCTTATTTTCCTTCCCTTCCCCATGTTCATCTGTTGTTTCTTAAATTCCACATGAGTTAAGTCATTATTTGTCTTTATCTGACTGACTTATAGTGTTTAGCATAACATACTATAGTCCAGTCCACATTTTTCTAAATAGCAAGATTTCATTCTTTTTGATCATTGGATAGTATACCATATCTTCTTTATCCATTTATCAGTCAATAGACAATTGGACTTTTTCCACAATGGGATTATGGTTGATAGCACTGCTATAAAGGTTGAAGTGCATGTGTCCCTTTGAATCGGCATTTTTGTATCCTTTNTATGTTTCCTGAGTTGTTAATTTTAGCCATTCTGACAGGTATGAAGTGGTACCTCATTGTATTTTGATTTGTATTTCTCTGATGATGAGAGATGTTGAGCATCTTTTTTTTTTAAATATTTTTATTTATTTCTAGGAGAGAGAG
>NW_027532060.1:0-221 GCF_008692635.1 Crocuta crocuta
TTTTACTATTTCTCTTCTTCTACTGGGTTTAGGGCGTTCTCGTTGATCTGCCTCTAGTGCCTTTAGGTGAGCTGTTAGATTTTGGACTGCGCTTTTTCTAATCTCTTGAAATAGGCCTGGAGAGCAATGTACTTTCCTCTTAGACTGCCTTTGCCGCATTCCATAGATTTTAGATGGTTGTGTTCTCATTTTCATTTGTTTCCATATATTTTTAAATTTCA
>NW_027532061.1:0-190 GCF_008692635.1 Crocuta crocuta
AGCAGGAAGAAATAACAATTATAAATGTCTACACACCGAATATGGAAGTACTTAAATATATAAAACAATCACAAACAGAAACAATGTTATGGATAAGAATGTGCTAATAGCAAGGGACTTTAATACTCCACTTACAGCAATGGATAGATCAACCAGACAGAAAATCACTAAAGAAACAATGGACTTGAAT
>NW_027532061.1:306-532 GCF_008692635.1 Crocuta crocuta
GAAGAAATGAAAAAATATATGGAAACAAATGAAAATGAAAATACAACAAGCCAAACTCTATGGGATGCAGCAAAGTCAGTTCTAAGAGGAAAGTACATTGCACTCCAGGCCTATTTCAAGAAATTAGAAAAATTGCAAGTACAAAATCGAACAGCACACCTAAAACAACTAGAGTGAGAATAACAGGAGCACCACAAACCCAGTAGGAGAAGAGAAATAATAAAAA
>NW_027532062.1:0-484 GCF_008692635.1 Crocuta crocuta
CTCATGGTTTGCCTCCCTCCCTCTCCCCAATTATTTTACCCCTTCTTCTCACCCATGGTCCTCAGTTAAGTTCATCCTAATCCTCCTATACATGCAAACATATGGTATCTGTCCTTCTCTGCCTGACTCATTTCGCTCGCCATAACACCCTCTAGTTCCATCCATGTTGCTACACACAGCCAGATTTCATTCTTTCTCACTGCCATGTATTTCATTGTATAAATATACCACAGCTTCTTGGTCCATTCATCAGTTGATGGACACTTACGTTCTTTCCATGTTTTGGCTATTGTNGTGCTGCTAGGAACATTGCGGTACATGAGCCCCTATGCATCAGCATTCCTGTATCCCTTGGGTAAATTCCCAGCAGTGCTACTGCTGGGTCATTGGGGAGTACTATTGTTAATTTTTTGAAGATTCTCGACACTGTTCTCCAGAGGGGCTGTACCAGATTACATTCCGACCAACAGTGTAGGAGGGTGCC
>NW_027532063.1:0-615 GCF_008692635.1 Crocuta crocuta
TTTGTGGGATTCATGCTTGTGGTAGTGTCTCTGGTACCTTGCGTTTCTTGCAACATTTTCCTCATAGAGTCCCCCTCAGGATTTCTTGTAGTGCTGGTTTAGTGGTGACGAATTCTTTCAATTTTTTGTTTATTCGGAAAGACTTTTATCTCTCCTTCTAATCTGAATGACAGGCTTGCTGGATAGAGGATTCTTGGCTGCATATTTTTTCTGTTCATCACATTGAAGATTTCCTTCCATTCCTTTCTGGCCTCCAAATTTCAGTAGATCGGTCTGTCACCACTCTGATAGGTTCCCCTTTGCATGTTAGGGCCCTTTTCTCCCTAGCTGCTTTCAGAATTCTCTTTGTCCTTATATTTTGCTAGTTTCACTATAATATATCGTGCTGAAAATCGATTCAAGNGATTCAAGTTACATCTGAGGGGAGTTCTCTGTGCCTCTTGGATTTCATTGTCTGTTTCGTTCCCCAGATTGGGGAAGTTCTCTGCTATAATTTGTTCAAGGACTCCTCCAGCGCCTTTCCCTCTCTCTCTCCCTCTTCTGGAATTCCTATGATACTGATATTGTTCAGTTTGATTGTATCGCTCAGCTCTCGAACTCTCCTTTCATGTTCCT
>NW_027532064.1:0-520 GCF_008692635.1 Crocuta crocuta
TGCCACCCGTGTTACCGCTCTGTCTCTCTCAGGTTGCACCAGCCCAGCTTCGCCGCGGTGAGGAGCAGCGTTGTGTGCTGGGGATGTGTTTGTCTGCCAGCAGGAGTCAGTCAGCAGGCAAGGCCACATCAAGGGAAAGGCTTGGTTATGGTCTTACAGCCCAGAAACGATGAGAGGGGCTGCGAGTCCACATAAACAGCCATACTAAGTGTGGAGTGATACCAAATGTCCCGGGTTGTCCTGGAGAAAAGTCACTGTGACGCTAGCAGGTGGCACTGCTCTGGAAGAATATAGCTTCTGAGGGCACCTGGGTGGCTCAGTCGGTTAAGTGTCCAACTTTGGCTCAGATCATGATCTCACGGTCCGTGGGTTCAAGCNATCAGGCTCTGTGCTGACAGCTTGGAGCCTGGAGCCTGCGTCAGATTCTTTGTCTCCCTCTCTCTCTCTGCCCCTCTGCTGCTCATGCTCTGGCGCGCTCTCTCTCTCTCTCTCTTTATCTCTCTCTCAAAAATAAAGAGCA
>NW_027532065.1:0-267 GCF_008692635.1 Crocuta crocuta
ATGCTGGTGCAATTTGATTGGGATTGCATTGAATGTGTAGATTGCATTGAATGTGTAAATAACTATATTTATTCTTCCAATCCATGAGTATGGAATGTTTTTCCATTTCTTTGTGTCTTCTTCAATTTCCTTCATAAGTTTTCTATAGTTTTCATCATACAGATCTCTTGTATCCTTGGTTAGGTTTATTCCCAGGTATTTTATGGGTTTTTGTGCAATTGTGAATGGGATCAGGTTCTTGATATCTCTTTCTGTTGCTTCATTGTT
>NW_027532065.1:478-869 GCF_008692635.1 Crocuta crocuta
CAGCACTATGTTAAACAACAGTGGTGAGAGTGGACATCCCTGTCGTGTTCCTGATCGCAGGGGGAAAGCTCTCAGTTTTTTCCCATTGAGGATGACGTTAGCTGAGGGCTTCTGATAGATGGCTGTTATGATGTTTAAATAAGTTCCTTCTATCCCGACTTTCTCGAGGGTCTTTATTAAGAAGGGATGCTGTATTTTGTCAAATGCTTTTTCTGCATCTACTGACAGGATCATATGATTTTTATCTTTTCTTTTGTTGATGTAATGTATCACATTGATTGATTTTCAAATATTGAGCCAGCCCTATAACCCGGGAATGAATCCTACTTTTTATGTGCTGTTGGAATCAATTTGCAAGTATCTTGTTGAGGATTTTTGCATCCGTATTCAA
>NW_027532066.1:0-1222 GCF_008692635.1 Crocuta crocuta
TGGTTTCATACATCTCTCCTGTTCCCCCTTTTTTATTTTTTCAATTTACTCGAGTAAAGTACGATTAGCTCTTTCAATGATAGGTTGTCCTTGACTATTACAAGGGATGCCAAAAGTATGAATTACATGATATTGGGATAAAAAATGAGCTAATTTTGCAGAGTGGTAAGTGGGTGCATTATCAGATTTCAATTCAATCGGGACCCCCATAACTGCAAAACAAGATAATCAATGAGTTATAACAGCGTAAGCCTTTTCAGAATGTAATGCAGTATCCCATTGGAAATGTGTGCATGTATCTACAGTATGATGGANGCTGGACGCATTTTTGTTGTCGAAAGGATGAAATGAAAATGACATCCATTTGCCATACCTGATTTGCTTGCAATCGTCTTATGTTGACACCTGGTGGGGTAAATGGTAAGGTAAAAGGTGCACAAATAGAAAAAGAATAATGTTTTGAGCTTGTTTTCAAGTAATAGCATAAGATTTTTTTAATCCTTTAGAGTTAGTATGTTGCAAACGATGTTCTTGTTTTGTTGCTTCTATAGAATAAAGCAATGCATCAATTACAGCATTTCCGAAGGACAAGGGTCCAGGAAGGGCGGAATGTGCACGGATATGGGTAAAGAAAATTGATTCTGAACGCCACAGGAGTGATCGTTGTACCTGATAAAACAATTTGTCAATATGTGTCTTAAGAGTTAGAGGCAGGGAACCCTGAGGAAGCTGCAAACAAGAGAGAACAGCACACCGGGAATCTGAAACAATGTTAACAGGGAGCTGAGGAAAGTCTTGCAGAACTAAATAAACAGCCCACAGCTCAGCAGGCTGTACAGAGGAGAATGAATGGGGAAGGACTTTAGAATGTTGAAAGGTCCAATATCCAGCGGCGTTTTTATGTGCCTCAGTAAAAACAGTGGGTCCCTTAACTGGAACATCTGAAATCGGAGATTGAGGTATCATGGGGTCCAGGAAAATCAATCAATTTAGATGACGGACAGTGATAAGAAAATGAACCAGGAAATGAAGCAAGGGAAATCTGCCAATTTTCATTAAATTGTAAGCATAAAGATATCTGAGCCTTCGTTAATTGGGTAACAATCTGCTGTGGAAGATCCGCCCAGTTTTCCTGTTGTTTTATGTATTCTATTTGGAAACAGGAGGGGGAGGGGATGGCAGAAGAGGCAAGTTGACAGCAGGAGGCAGAGAAAGAGAATTA
>NW_027532067.1:0-3552 GCF_008692635.1 Crocuta crocuta
TTCTTTCATATTCCTGGATCAGTTTGTCTCGTTTTTTCTCAGTTTCTTCTTTTTCTATAATGGTGTCATCTCAATCACTTATTCTCTTTTCTGCCTCTTCAATCCGTTTATTGGACACCTCCAGTTTATTATGTGTTTCATTTATCGCATTTTTTAATTCATCATGCCTATTTTTATGCTCCATGTTGTTTGTAGCCATCGTTTCTTTGATGTCCTCTATGCTTTTTGCAAGCCCAGCGATTAATTTTACGATTAGTTTTCTAAAATCTTGTTCAGTTATGCTGCTTATATCTGTTTGNAGAGCTCTTTCATTTCGTCATTTTGGTTAGCTTTCTGTCTCTTGTTAGTTTTAAAGGCTTGTTATGCTCTCTGTATCTGTGACCACTGCTGTACCCAAGAAGACTCTTTGACTGTCCAGGGCCTCTCCTTTCAGAAAGTGTTCTTTGAATGGTATCTCTTGGTCTCTCTTGTTGAGACCTTGGTTCTTTTATTTTCCTACTCATAGTGGTATTTGGTACTCTCCACCATGTGTACTTTGGCTTGTTTCTTGAGGTCGCCCTGGAGAAGAAAACATACAGACAAACACACAGGGAACAGAGGGACACAAATGCACAGAGAAATCCAACAATCACACTAACCGAGAGGAAAACTAAAAAATAATGAGAAAAGACGGAGGCAGGAATGCGAATCATAGAAAATAAAAATACATAAAACTGTCAAAAATAAGAAAAGAAAATGCAGAAAGAAGAAAACCGATAGACAAAGATCGGTTTAAAGCATATAACCAGATTCCCCAGCTACAATTAAATAGCCGGGTGTATGCAGTGCTGGTTGAAGAGCATAGAGAAAGAGAAATGATAGGGCGGAGATGAGGCAAAATTAGAGATAGAGTGAACAGGCAGAGGGGATAAGAAGCTTTTTTCAAAGAGCTAGAGGGTGGAATAGGTTGGAGAGTTGAGAGAAAGACGGCAGTTTTATCCAGAGAAACTAGTCTGATTACTCCTGAGAGGCTTTGTTATACCGCCATTAACAGTTCCGCTGGTCCCTGCTTTCCTGTTGCCAGGAGTTGAGTGGAGGGTGGGGGAAGTGCCGCAGCCTCAGATCCACGGAGGTCAAGCAGCAATACAACCCGAGTGCGTCTGGGGATCGTAGCAACTTCAGGTCTGCAGAGTCCTCGTTGTCTCACCCCGCCGCAACCTCTTTACTGGCAGCTGCCGCTTCAGCAGACAACTTTTCACTCAAGCATCCGCTGCTTCACCAGGCGCCAGCGCCACTTCACTGGGTGGCAGCCATTGCCACTTTAGCGGGCCGATGTCGCGTGGGCCACTGCCGCTTCACCTGGCGCCAGGATGGCCGCCGCTGGCGTTGCTGCTGCTTCACAGCCGCTGACGCTTCAGCAGGCATCTTTCGCTCAAGCAGCCGCCACTTCAACTGGCACCAGCGCCACTTCACCGGGTCGCAGCTGCTGCCACTTCAGCGGGCCGATGTCACGCACGCCACTGATGCTTCACCCAGCACCGGGACCGCCTCCGCAGGCATTGCTGCTGGTTCACCGGGCCACCTCCGCCATGAATGGTGCTGGGTGCAGGCAGTTCAGTTTTTCCTGGTGCCTTCTGGGATCAGGGCACCTAATTTAAAGTCAGCACCCCAGCCAGAGCTAAAAAACACTCTTTCCAAGCCGAGGTTTTTTCTTTTCTTCATTGACGGTTCTATGAGCAATCTCAGCTTTTCTTTCCTTTCCCCTGGACTTGCGGCAGCTCGCCACCACTCGCCGGTTTATCACTCACCGCAGCTGCACACAAGCCGGGTTCCCTCCTCTCCCTCTGTATCTCTGGGTCTGGTCCTGCTTTTATCTTCCCCAGTTTGTACTCACGCACTCATGAGGTTTCGTTCCCAGTGTACTCTGTCTCTTTCTCTTCCCAAACTCCTGTGGCTCAGTGTCCTATGACTTCAGGCCTTCTCTGTTTGAGAGATGAGTGCAAGTGAAATGCACAGAGCTCCCTACTTCTCCACCATCTTGCCTCCTTCTCTCCACATTTTGGTTTCTAATGCCATTATCCAATTAAAGGAACCAAGACTTCTCCATAACAAGATTTGAAAAGTAGTAATAGTTTGTAGGACAGAGTACAAAATATCCATGATTCTGTATAGACAGAATAAATAGATAAGTGATCATAGAAAATTCAGCATTGCAGTAAAATTCCATCCAAATAATTTACATAAAAATCCCCATCCCAAGGAGATAGAGCATGTCTCCCCTGTTCCTGTATGTATGGAGACTACCTTGCAAGGAGTACAGCCTGGAGAAAGGTTGGAGAAAAGTAACTCTACAGGGGAGAAGCTAGCCAAGCACTGCCTTAGCCACATTATCAAGGTCAACATCAACAGTGACACGTTCTGGTGATAAATTATATCCATAGTACTCTTTACATGATGTGATGCAAGTAGCACTCTGCCACTGTGGTTTTCCTTCCAAAACCCCTGACTCATGGGGCACATGGATGACTCAGCTGGTCGAGCATGCGACTCTCAATCTCAGGGTCATGAGTTCAAGCCCCACATTGTGCATGGAGTCTAGTTTAAAAAAATAGATAGAGAGGGGCGCCTGGGTGGCTTAGTTGGTTAAGCGTCCGACTTTCGCTTAGGTCGTGATCTCGCGGTTCGTGGGTTTGAGCCCCGCGTCGGGCACTGTGCTGACTGCCAGCTCAGAGCCTGGAGCCTGTTTCAGTCTGTGACTCCCTCTCTCTCTGACCCTCCCCTGCTCACCCTGTCTGTCTCTCTCCTAGAAATAAATAAAAACATTTAAAAAAATAGATAGAGATAGATAGATAGATGATAGATAAAATTGCAGAAAATGAAATAAGCCAAAACTCTTAGTCCATGCTAATTGTGAGAAAATCATTAGGCAAATCCCAACTGAAGGACATTCTACAAAATACTGGGCCAATTCTCCTCAAAAATGTCCAGGTAATAAAAAACAAAGCCTGAAAACTATGAGTTATATCAATGAAGCTAATATAATATGCTAACAATATAAGAAACTGGGGATTAGATATATGGTAAGTTTTCATGCTATCTTCACAATTTTTCTGTAAATCTAAAACTACTTCTTTTTAAAAATTTTAAAAATGTTTTTTCATTTATTTCTGAGAGAGAGGGACAGCACGAGAAGGGGAGGGTCAGAGAGAGAGAGAGACACAGAATCTGAAACAGGCTCCAGGCTCTGAGCTAGCTGTCAGCACAGAGCCTGATGTGGGACTCGAACCCACGAACCAGGAGATCATGACCTGAGCCAAAATCTAAAACTACTTCAAACCAAAAGTGTACTTAAAACATGTACAATAAACATCTTTTTTGTTTTATTTAAACAAAATTATTTTGTTTAAATACATATTATTATTTTATTTAAATACATATAAATATATACTTTTATTTAAATACATATGACATATTGTAAGACAATTATACTTCAATAGGGCTGCCCTAAAAAACAAAAAAGCACTTGTGAAAGAAAAATTGAAAATACTTTGTTTTTTTTAAGTGAGCCCATTT
>NW_027532067.1:3561-16531 GCF_008692635.1 Crocuta crocuta
ATTTGTGAACTTTATTATTTAAATCCTACTACAAACAAATTTCTTCTGACTTTTTTTTAGACTATTAGATCCATTTTATTTTTTTTCAACTACACTACTTATTTTTATTTATTTATTTTATTTTTTAAAAAATTTACATCCTAACTTGTTAGCATATGGCACAACAATGATTTCAGGAGTAGATTCCTTAATCCCCCTTACCTATTCCATCCCCACTCCTTATATATGGAGAACAAAAAGAGGGTCTTCTGACATGGTTCTTAAAAAAACATCTTACAGTAAAAGTAAATGAAAGGTCTTTATGATCAGTAAGTAGGTTTTCAATATCACTGTTTTATTTATTTTAAGTTTACTAAATTTCCTACCACATTGGGTTAAGTAAAAATAGATGAAAAAGTATTTTAAGATTATAAAAGTCACAAAACTCTCATTAGGTACCTGTCTTATGACTGTCCATATAGAAAAGCCCTGATTATTCTATAATCAATACTAGAATAGTTATTTTAACTGTGTTGCTAAATACAAAATCAATATACAAAGTCAATTCCATCTTTACCTAAGCAAAAAGATGTAGAAATATTTATATTTTAAAAAGACTTGATTACAGTAGCATCCAAAAAATATAGACACAAGAGAAAGTTGCTTCAGCTCTTTTTACATAAAACTTCATAGGAAAAGCATTCCTTGCAGTAAAGATAACACTGCATAGTGAAAAGAGTTTCCATTTACCAGGAAAAAAATCTAATAAAATAAGTGTAAGATGTTATGGAAAAACACTATACACATTTACTAAAAGATATTAAAATTTGGTGAAGTGGAAATTTAAGTGGTGTTTAAAATTTAAAAAAAAAAAAACCCTCAACTTCAGATGATGCTAATCATCCTTAAAATAAGCAAACAAATTCAAGATACTTCCAACCAACTTGCTAAAGTGTTTTGTGTGTGTACATGTGTGTATGTACATTCCAGAAGAATAGCATATCAGGATAATATATCTTACAAGATATCAAGACTTATTCAAATAATAGAATCATTTAAACAGAGTGATAGTAGCATAGGGGTAGACAAATGGACCAGCTGAGCCATCCCCATCACATAGGAAAACCTGATTTATGGGAGAATTGTGGGGAAAAGATGGAGTTCTTAATAAAAGGAACTGATCCATTTGATTATCCAGATAGAAAAATAAATTGTATCAAAATAGATCACATGACACACACTCCCTCCATATCACACCATCTGCACAATTCCAGATGGATAAGACACTTAAGTATGAAAGACAATACAAAAACATTTGAAAGATTGTATAGAGAAAGGTTATTTACATCTTGGAATGGAAGCATGGGAATTTCTTAAATAAGAATTAAATGCCACAAAACATAAAAATTTATACATTCTATCACATAAATGTTTCAGAAAGTAAGTGAGATGGTGAGCCATGGACTGATAAATAATCATATAAACTTCTATAAGTTAATTTTAAAAAACTAATAAAAAATGACAAGTACAAACAAGTGACAAGGACTTCAAGGTAGAAAGCAATTGGCCAATAATTAGAACCCCCATCAGTAAACATAAATGAAAACCACAATGAGATGTCTTTTAATATCTACTAGCTTAGAAACAAAATTGAACTGTCTGACAATATCACATTTTGCCATATATATGTGGAACTATCATAGATGCATGAATTACTCAGCCTACAACCTGTCATAATCTGTTAGTGTTAAAAACATGCACTGTCTTTGAACCATCAATTTTACTTCCTTGAGAAACCCCTTGAATACATGCACCAGTAGATATAAAGGACTACAGTTTCACCATATGAAATAGTAAACAAGTGGATATAAATCAAATGTTGGCTAATATGCAACAATTAAGTAGCAATAAGTCATACATGGAATAGTAATCAGCAGTGAAAAGAAATGGATACAGTGGCATATATCAGCACTCAGGGAAGACATCATATATATATATATATATATATTTTTTTTTAAGCAAGCAAGAGAAGTTATTGCTTTGTTCAGTATGCTTTGATTTATTTTTAATAAATAAATAAATAAGTTAACGGGCATCTGGGTGGGTCAGTCACTTAAGTGTTCAACTCTTGACTTCAGCTCAGGTCGTGATCTCATGGGTTGTGAGGCTGAACCCTGTGTCAGGATTTGTGTGAGGAGCATGCAGCCTGCTTGGGATTCCCTCTCTCCTTCCCTCTCTACCCTTCCCCTGCTTGCACTTTCTCAAAATAAACAAATATTAAAAAATTAAAGCATGACACTTGAAGCAAAGCAATATATTATGTGGAGCACAAGCATGTTTTAATGAAATTATGGAAAAATAACAAGGAAAATGTATTCATTATTTTTTAATGTTTATTTTTTTGTTGTTGTTTTGAGAGAGAGAGAGTGAACAGGGGAGGGGCAGAGAGAGACAGACAGACAGACAGAAGATCCCAAGCAGGCTCTGCACTGACAATAGAGAGCCTGATGTAGGGCTCGAACCCACAAACCATGAGATCATGACCTGGACCAAATCAGATGGATGTTTCACTGACCGAGCCACCCAGGCACCTCAATAAGGAAAATTTAAAGATAAAATTTAGGACAGAGCTTACTTTAACACTTCTGTAATTAGGTTAAATAAGTTAGTGACTTCCTACACACACTCACAACAGATGATTTCGAAGCTCAACATTAAGTAAAAACTCTTCTTAAAAAGTACTTTAAGAGCTTCAGCAGACACTAAACAGGAGACAAAGGTTGAAATAGAGTAGCAAATTAATTCCCATTCCCTTATGTGATTACATTAAGCTATAGATTTTATTTCCTATGACTTGCTACAGGAACTGGTTGTGGTTTTTAAATACTTCCTGTAAGATATCCTCAGTTTCTTCATCAGAAGAAGCAAGCAAAGGAAACATTATGTGGTGACAATGAGTCAAACTCAATGATTGAGTAGCTTGGACCCAATTTTTGTCTTTTTACAAAAACTGATTACCTTGAGCTTTAAAAGTGATAGTGTGTGGCTTTTTGAGCTACTCAATCTATTTATGTGATAAAGCACTTGAACAAGCTTCTTGAAATCATATAAATGGCTTTTACTGGCATTTTCAACATCAGAAAGAGATATCCTTTTATCTCAGTCCTCATTCTCAAAAGTGATATAAACAGCTTTCTGCCAGACAACCAGCGTATTTTCACGTGAAAGAGTAGAATTTTATACTCATTGTCCATTTCTTGGAAGAGAATGCTAAATAAAAACATACATTTAGTGTTCTCAAATTTAACTGCTTTCTTTATTACAAAATCAAAAGTAGGAAACATACGTTCATTTGTAAATATTAACTTCAAGATTGAGTTGCTTATACAAGGCAGGGTTTGTTTTTCTGTGAAGTAGCAGGAGAAAACAGTTAGTCCCCGGCAACTGCAATGTATCAGTAAGACTGGATACCAAGTTCCTTTCATCTGGGCCTCTGCTGATCGCAAGATATTACAGTCATTCGCAAAGTCTGTGGTGGCTCAGAACTGTATCCTCATCCCAGAGACAGGAGAGTGGGGAACAGAGGAAGGAGAAGACAGGGATAGTCTCATGGTCAAGTGAAACTGTGTTGTGGCCATGCCCAGCTGCAAGGGCCATCATGGGCTCAGAGAAATCAAGAGTTCTGTTGTGGATATTGAGATCAGTGCACATCTTTGAACACACAGATACCCATGGGTACCTTTGCCCCAGCCCCATGCCCATCTCTGCTTCAAGAACATAACACAAATCTCCATCCATTTACTACAGCAATCACAATTCTCAAGAATTACTAATACTTGCTGCATCAGCAGTGGACTATGTTCCATGGAATTTCCATCTGGCCACCCCGAGTTTTGTCCTCCTAGAAGTTGTTATTTTTATTCTTCACACCCAAGTTGGAATGGACATTGGTGGAAAGACCCTTTAGGTGGACTTCTTATAATTCATAAGCAATTTCCTAGATGTGAATGTTGGAGTCCAAGTCCAAGGCCAGACTTGGAGTTGCTTCAGAAATAAATTCTTTCAAACATTATTTATGTATCCAGTCTATTTGCATCTATAGCCAAAGACATTTTAGTTTCCAGTCCCAAAATTATGGTGTTGGTTTAGTGCTTTCTGTGCTCTACCATCTCTTTCTTTCTCAGCTAATGGTGGCTGTCTTAAGATCATTTGAAGCAATAGGCTTGGATGGGAATTCACATCTATCTGGTTTATGCCACAGTGATAGTCACATTATTTAGCTGGGGTTTCTTTTCTATTCAATTTTTATTTAAAGTCTACTTAGTTAACATATGTGGTAAAATTAGTTTCAGGTATAGAAATTAGTGATTTATCACTTACATATAACACCTAGTATTGGGGTTCTTAACAAAAACTGCCACATAATGGGTTGAAGCCACATTCTATCTACTGGCAAGCCCACTTCCTCAGAGACATTTCTTCAAGGCACAAATCTGTCTTCCTTGAAGGCTTGGTGAGGACAGCAAAAAGCAGCCAAAAACACATCAATATTTTGTGTATTGTCAGCAGATTTGTTAGGACACAGTTTTCTACACAAGGTTCTACAAAAGACATCTTCACCAAATGATCTTTTGGTATAATGAAAATTACCAGGTAAAAAAAATGACCTAGAACATGGAGTTAGATGGCATTGGTCTGAAACCTACTTAGTTTATTCATTTCCTATGCTATTATAACAAATTACCACAAACTTACCGACTGAAAAGCCATCACACATTCACTATCTTAATCTTCCAGAGGTCAGAAACCTGGGATATGCCTCAGAGGCCTAAGAACAAGCTGTCAGCAGGGCTGCATTCCTTTCTGGAGTATTTGTAGGGGAATCAGTTTTCTTGTCATCTCAAGTTTCTGTAGGTTACCAACTCTAAGGCAATACTACATGCTATAAGTATTTGATTTCTTTTAGGTTTATTTATGGATTTTGAGAGAGACAGAGCATTAATGTGAGAAGGCAGAGAGAGAGAGAGAGAGAATCCCAAGTAGGCTCTGCACTGTCAGCACAGAGCCTGATGTAGGGCTCAAACCCATGAACCACGAGATCATGATCTGAACTGAAATCAAGAGTTGGATGTTTACCCAACTGAGCCACCCAAGCACCTCTCCATGTACTTGATTATATCTTAGCAGCAACCCACTATGGGAAATAAACTTTATACTGATCAGGGTATATATTGGACAGGGTGATAAGTCAAATTTCTACCTTCGATAGCTTGAATGAAATAGAAATGCGTTCCTTCTTCATGCAGCAGTCTGGGCATGTGGCATTGGGCCGGTAGGACAGTTTCACAGAATCTCTAGACCATAACCTTCTCCATATGGTCAGAGAGAGCATGATACCACATTCATATTCAGCTAGTAAGACAGGGGAAGAAGCAGAAGTGGAGGCATGGCTATTCCCTTCAAATAAACCAAGGTGTTAAGAGTACAAACTTTCAGTTATAAAATAAATAAGTCACAAGGATAAAAAGTACAGCATGGGGGAAATAATAATATTGGAATAACTGTATGCTGACAGATGGTGACTACACTTATCATGGTGAGCATAGTGCAATGTATAGATTGTTGAATTACTATGTTGTACACTTGAAAGTAATATAACATTATATGTCAATTATCTTTCAATTAAAATAAACAAGAAATCAGAAGTTTCACACACAACTTCAGTGCATTGGTAGCTGAAAAACAATGGGTAAATATATATCTTAGCTATCCACATAAAATTTGAAATGCTTAGTGCTAAAGAACAGAGAAAAAAATTAATCATTATTAATTCTCGAATAAAATAGAAAAGAGTTGGATTTTGGATGTGTCTTCAACATTATTTACTATGCACACTTACCTGAAAGTTTAAATATTCATCCTGGAGAATACTGCAGGAATGGTGTACTAAGCTATATGCACCAATTTCCTCATTAAGGACAATCATAAAAGCTAAAAATAACTGTATTTAAAGACTGCTCAAATATATTGAAAAAGCTAAAATAGTAAATGACTACCATGCAATAGTCTTGGAGAAGATGGAGGCCCAGGGAAGTAAGCACAGAATTTGGGTCTTCTTTTTCCCTGGGAGTGTTAGCTCATTTAGAAGTGGCTAATAGGAGTTATTTTTATGGTCATCTGACATAAGGCCATGATAAACGACACTCTGTTTGCGTGGGTACACCAAAAGAATGCCCTTTAGCAATAAGGTTGAACTAAAAGCAAGCTGGACATTTTTTTAAGTTTGTTTATTTATTTATTTATTTATTTTTGAGAGCGAGAGAGAGCATGTGCCCCCGAAAAGGGAGAGAGAGAGAAAGAGAGAGAGAGAGGGAAGGAAAGAGAATCCCAAGCAGCCTCCATACTGTCAGCACAGAGCCTGATGCAAGGTTCTCTCACATGGTTCGTGACCTGAACCGAAATCAAGAGACACTTAACTGACTGAGCCATGCAGGTGCCCTCACGCTGGGATTTAAAAAAATAATAATAATGCTTATTTATTTTTGAGAGAGAGTGTGTGAGTGTGGGGCTGGGGATGGGCAGAGAGAGAGAGAGGGAGATACAGAACTTGAAGCAAGCTCCAGGCTCCATGCTGTCAGCATACAGCCTGATGCAGTGCTGAATTCACGGGCCTCAAGATCATGACCTGAGCCTAAGTCAGATGCCTAACTGACTGAGCCACCCAGGCGTCCCCCAAGCTTGGATTTTGAAGCTCAGATTTAAGCAATCTCAAACCCTAAAATTGAATTGTGATAACCTCATATTACTTGGATAATAAAATGTGCAAATTTTCTTCTGAAATAATATAATACCATCCTAGTTCTCAAATCCTTTTTAGAAATGAACTAAAAATATTCATCATATAAGTAAGGTAAGCAAGTATGTGAAGAGACAAGCAATATTAATAAATCAAATGGAAACTTTAAAATACACTGTATTTGTTGAAATAAGTAAAAATGGCAATGCTTGAAAATTTAAGCATAAAATTAAAGGCTATAATAAAGGACCAAATAGAAATTTGAGAAATAAAAAATGGAATAGCTGAAATAAAGAACTCAGTGGGTTGATTTGATAAATGTTTAGACAGAACTGAAGAAGGGAATAAAAATATCTAGAATGAAGCACAAGAAGAATAAGAGTAATAAAAATAGAGAAGTGGTCAAAGGCAGAGGATACAGGGGAAAAATCTAAAACATATGCTGCTGGCTTCTCACAAGACAAATGAATGACAGGAAAGCAAAACTGAAGACATTCTGTGTAAGAATATTCCAACACTGGTTAATGACATAAATGCACATATAGAAGAAAGCTTATATTCTAAACAGAGTAAGTAGAAGGAAATGCATTCATAGAAATACTGCTTAAAACCAAAGGCAAAGAGAAATTTTAATAGCAACCAGGAATTCTCCAGTTTTGCTGTTGACAGTCGAGACACACTACAACCTATCTTTGTTGCTCATTAAACTAAAAATCTCAGGACAAATTACATAAAGCAGCTATCTAAAAGCTAGTAAAAGTAAACTAAAGCAGGCAAAATGTGGAAAGGAGTCAAAACTTAGAGAAGTGACCTTCATGCAGTTGAAGATGACATTTTTTCCCCACAACTCTATCTCAAGGACAGGCCCAGCCTTGAGGCAAGCCAGCAATGTGAGTGATTAAAACTCAAATAGAAAGTTCCACAGGCTGGAAGGAATTGATAGGGTGGTCCTAGATAGGAAAGTGTTGAGAAGGGAGCCAAACATTCTCTGTGGAAACCCATGCAAGTCTCAATGTCACCCCTGAATTGCACATGCATGGTACAGACCAAACCAGCATAGCAAAGGTTTTGAGAACTGAACTAATATTTAAACTATAGTACAACTCAGACTATACCCTCACTGGTGTATGTATGGTACAGACCCACAGTAACAAAGCAAAAGCTCTGAAAACTAAACTCAGATCAGACAAAACTCCTGTGGTCTGAATCTAACGTCTGAAAGAGAAAAAAATAAACATCACGTGGTTGGAGTGACATCACCAAGATGGTGGTATAGGAAATCCCATCTTCTAATCCTCCACAAAGATCAACAATTAAACAGCTATCAACAAACAAAAGCAGCTCTGGGAGAGCTTTGGAGCCCACTTAAGAAACTAGCAACACAGTGGAGCAACAACAGCAGCAACAGAAAATAATTGCTCGAAAGAGCAGAAAGACAGATGCTTTTTTGCCTGTATCATCCCAACCCCAAGCTGGCATTACTCAGTGCCAAAGGGACCTTCCTAGTTAGAGAGAAGTCCCCTTACCAGGAAAGGATGAGTGGAGCAAGCAACTAGCTTCCCCCGAATTTCAACGCCCTGCACAAAAGTCCCACTTTAATTTCATCCCGAGGGGTCCAGCAAAGCTGAGATGAACAAAGATGGCTAGAAACAAGGAAGAAAAGCAGGAGTTACCAATAGCAGCCACATAGCAGAAACAATCATGGTTCACAGTGATCTGATCCACTCAAAGCCACCAGATTTCACCACTGAGGAAGGAGCCAACAGACAGCACAGGCTACTGCAGATCCCCTGCGGATATCACTGGTGATTTCTCATGGGCATTTGTATTTACTGATACCAGCTCCTTCTCCCATTTCACCCCACCCTTTATCAGAGTGCAGAAATGCACTGGAACCCACCGTAGGCCTGTGTGGCTGTGCAAATGCAAAACACTTGCTCCACGGCTGATCTCTACTGCCATAGGAACACTTGAAGCTAGTCCCTCCAGCTGCATGCCGCTGGTCTGACACACTTCACCAGCTTCCACTGTGAGCACATACCCAGGAAGAGACTGTGCAGTTTCATGAGATCACACCAATAGCCAAGGACCTCACAGCTGCTTATGGGTCCAGATCAGACCATCTTCCTCACTGGCCTACATTATTATACTCATCTACAGTTAGCTTCTCTACCTAGGCACCTGTATACTTCTGGTCCAAACCCTATCACCAGCCAACACTCTGGTGTTACATTCTGTTGGTGAGAATCAACAGACACAGGAGTACATGCTGACAGACAGGACTAGTGTGCTTGCAGTTGGCCCTAGACCTTGTTGCCTGTCCTGCTGCATACCATTACATGTGTGTCAGCAACAATCACTTGCCAATATACAAGAATTTGTGGCTATCCCATGGAGCCGAGTGTGTGTACACCAGGTGCTAGACCTGGACATGCCACTGAGAATCCCAGAAACCTTTGCAGGCACTGTGGGTTCCCTACAGTGCTCAAAAAGGAACACACAGGGGCACCTGGGTGGCTCAGTTGGTTGAACGTCCGACTTCGGCTCAGGTCATGATCTCATGGTTCATGGATTTGAGTAGTTCATCGGGCTCTGTGCTGACAGCCAGCTCAGAGCCTGGAGCCTGTTTTGGATTTGTGCCTCCCTCTCTCTTTGACCCTCCCCTGCTCACGCTGTCTCTCTCTCAGAAATAAACATTTAAAATTTTAAAAAATAAAATTAAAGAAAAAAAGGAACACACAGTTGATGCTGTGGACCCCAGCACACTAAGCCTTGGGACCAGGGCTACCATACAACCCTGAACTTGGCATATGGCACCTGGTGTCACAGCATGTTCCAGCATCTCTCCACCTGTAGGTGAAAGATTTTTTCTTTCCAAAGCCCATCTATAAAGTCTGGAAGAGTTGGCTGCTTCATGAAATAAACAGAAACCTACACAAAGCTACAAGGATCATAAAGAATTGGGAAACACAACTCTATCAAAAGAATATGGTAAACCTCCAGCAACTGGCCTGAAAGAAATTAGATGTGGGAATTATGTCACAAAGAATTCAAAATAATTGTTCTAAAGATGTTCAGAGAGATACAAGAGAAAACACAAACAATGTAAACATATCAGAAAGATAATATTTAAAAAACCACCACCAACAACAAAAAAAACAAGTTCAACAAAGAAATACAAAACATATAAAACAAATAAATTTTGGAGCTAAAAATAATGATTGAACTAAAGAGTTCCATAAGAACTTTTTATGAGAACTTCAACAGCAGACTTTATCAAGCAAGAAAAAGAATATTTGAGCTTAAAGACAGATCAATTAAAAGATGTAAAAAGAAGAACAAAAAAAAAGAGGAATGAAAAACTTACATGATCTATGGAATATTGTAAAATGAAACAATTTGTGAATTATTAGAATTCAAGAAGGGGAAGAGTAAAAGAAAGGGATAGAAAGTTCTTTTAAATAAATAATGGCTGATAACTCCCCAAATCTGGAGAGAGATTTGGATGTCCAAGTTCATGAAGTTTATATATCACCAAACAAAACCGTCTTAAAGAGATTTTCTCAAAGACATATTAGAATAAAACTGTCAAAAATTAAAGACAAAATCTTAAATGCAGCAAGAAAAAAAAAAAAAAAAAAGAATTGTAATGTACAAGGGGACTCCCATATGGCTCTCAGTGATTTTCCTAGGAGAAATGTTACAGGCCAGGAAAGAGTGGAATGATATATTCAAAGTACTGAAAAAAAAAAAGCAAAAACAAAAACCATAACAAAAAAAACAAACAAAACAAAATAAAATAAAAAATTGCCAATGAAGAATATGTTACACAACAAAACTTCCCTCAGAAATGAAAAAGAAATAGACTCTGAAACAAAGAAAAGCTGAGGTAATTTATCATAGCTTGACATTCCTTATAAGAAATGCTGAAAGCAGTTCTTCAAGATGAAATGAAAAGACACTAATTAGTAATGTGAAAACATATGGAAATATACAACACACTAGTAAAGTAAGTATGGGGTCAGATTCAGATACAATAGATTATAATATGTTGAAGTGTTAACCACTTAACTCATGCAGGAAGATTAAAAGACAAGAGTATTAAAAATAACTATAGCTACAATAGTATGTTAATAAATAATATAAAAAGAAGTGCATTGTAACATTAAAAACATAAAAGGAGAGGAGTAAAAGGTTAGAGATTTTAGAGATTAAAGTTATCAGTGTAAAATGACAGTTATACCCATAAGATGTTGAGGAGCCTGAAATTAAGTCTTCCATTAAGAGCAACCTCGGGCTGCACGTAGCCCCGGTTCTAGGAAAAGCTTTAGCTGAAACCACCCTCGGATCAGCCAATCAAAAGAAATGTGTAACATTCCTATGGTCTGAGTCAGGGCTGGGAACTGCAGGTAGTTACTCTGTACAAACTAGCCAATCACTCACCGCTTGCTTAAACCCCACATAGGCCCTTTGAGCTCAGTTCCTAATTGGTCATTTTCAAAGGATTCTCAAAGGTCATGTTTGGGTCCCGCCAAAAGTAATGACACCTCACAGATACTGAATGGTCAAACTGTTACCATGGGTGCTGTCAATTATGATTCGTGCTTATGTGAGGATGCTATATGTACAACGTGTGCACTGTAACACCCCCATCCCTTACCCCATAAAAACCCTGCTCGCTATTGTTCGGGGCTTCACCTTGCTGCCGCTGCGCTGGTAGACGGGTGAGCCCCTGCTCGAGCTTGTAATAAAGACCCTTATGTACTTGCATCGGTGTCGGCTCCTTGGAGGTCCCTGGGGACTCACGATTCGGGCACAACAATGTTTTTTATAAACCTCATGGTAACCACAAAGCAAAAAGCTGCAATAGATTCATAAATATAAAGAGAAGAGAATCAAATAACACCACTATGGAGAATTATCAAATGCAGAAAGATATTAAGAGAGGGAAAGGAACAGAGAGAACTACAAAGCAGGCCAAAAAAATAACATTGGCATTAGTAAGTGTTTACCTATCAATAATTATTCTAAATGCAAATGGATCAAATTCTCTAATCAAAAGACATAGAGTGGTTTGATGGATAAAAACAAAACAAAACAAAACAACAACAAAACAAGAACCAACAATGTGTTACCTACAAGACTTACTTCAGTTTTAGAGAAACACATAGGTACAAAGTGAAAGGTTGAAAAAATATATTCTATCAAGTGAAAACCAAGATAGAGCAGGGTGCTGTACTTATGTCAGACAAAATGGACTTTAAGTCAGAAAACAGTAACAAGAAACACAAAAGGTCATTATATAATAATACAACAATTATATATGGACCCAACACTGGAGCATATAAATATAGTAAGCAAATACCAACAAATATAAAAGGAGAAATAGATGACAATACAATAAGAGTGGGGTACTTTATACTACTTTTTACACAATTGTTAGATCATCCAGATAGAAAAATCACCAAGCAAATTCTGGACTTGTACCATACTTTAAAACAAATAGACCTAACAGATATCAACAGAATATTTAATCAAACAGCAGCAGAATGCACATTCTTCTCGAGGGCACTCAGAACATTTTTGGGATAGATCATATATTAGGTCACAGAACAAGTCTCATCAAATTTAAGAAGATTGTTGTACTAATTACCTTTTCCAATAACAAAGACACAAACCAGAAATAAGTAATTGAAGGAAACCTGGAAAATTCACAATATAAAAATCAAATTTAATTACATTATTTAATCATTATTAATATAATTAAATTAAAATCAAATTAAATTAAAAATTAAAACATTCCTAAACAATTAGAAGGTCAATAAATATTGAACTACAACATATTAAAACCTATGTGACACCCAAAATCAGTTCTAAGTATAGTTTCTAGTTATAACACCCACACATCAAAGAAAAAGAAAGATCTCCAGTGAGCAACATAACTTCACACTTTAAGAAACTATTTTAAACAAAAACCCTAAACCCAAATTAGCATAGAAAGAAAATACAAAAATCAGCAAAAATAAATAAGATAGAGACAAACAACAACAGAAAGGGTGAATAAAACTAAGAGTTTTTTTGAAGATAAACAAAATGCAGAAATCTTTACACTAAATAAGAAAAATAGAACTTAAATAAAACCAAAAATGAAAGATGAAACATTACAACTGATAAAATGGAAATACAATGGATCAA
>NW_027532067.1:16561-25520 GCF_008692635.1 Crocuta crocuta
AAATAAAACCAAAAATGAAAGATGAAACATTATAACTGATAATATGGAAATACAATGGATCAAAAGTAATTACTATTAATAAAATATGCCAGTAAATTGAATAACTTAGAAAGAAATAGGTAGATTTATAGAAATATACAACCTACAAATATTGAATCATGAAGAAAGAGAAAGTCTGAATAAATAACAAATAAAAATATGGAATCAGTAATCAAAAACCTCCCAATGCAGAAAGCCCAGGACTAGATAATTATTCTGGGGAATTCTACCAAAAATTTAAAGAAGGATTAATGCCAATCCTTACAAACTCTTCCAAAATTTTGAAAAAAAAAGTGAAACATTATGAAAATTTATGAGGCATTTCCTTATTACAAAGCCCATTAAGGACACTAAAGGAAAACAAAACTAGAGACCAACATCCTTGATTAATATGGATGCAAAGATTTCAACAAAGGAATAAAAAAGCATTCAAATCAAGAATGAAGAAGATGCTATGATTACATATATAGAAAATCTCCCCAAATTATTAGAACTAATCAACAAATTTAGTAAAATTTCAGAATACAAAGTTAATATTCAAAAGTCAGTTGTTGCATGCAATAATAATAGAATATGTGAAAAAATAGAGATCATCCTATTCATAACAGCATCAAAAATAATTAAATAAATAAATTTAAATAAAATCAGAAATGAAAGCAATATAACAGACACCATGGAAATGTAAAGGATTAAAAGAGACTATTATGAACAATTCTATTACAACAAATTTGACAACCAAGGTGAAGCAGATAAACTCCTAGAAACATAAAACCTACCAATACTGAATCATGAAGAAAGAGAAAATATGAACAGATTGATTACTACTAAATAGACTGAATCATTAATCACTGCACCCCCCACCATCACCAAAAAAATGTCCAATGCCAGATGGCTTCATTGGAAGATTCTACCAAGCATTCAAAGAAGAATTAACATTCAAAAAGGATAAATTTTATACTTCTCAAACTCTTCCAAAGAAATATAAGAAGAGGGAATACTTCCAAACTCATTTCAGAAGGCCAGTATTACCCTGATCTGAGAACAAGACAAAGATGAGACACACACACCCACAAATAATTACAGGCCAAACTCTCTGATAAACAAAGAGGTAAAAGTATTCAACAAAATATTAGCAAACTGAATTGAAAACTACATCAAAAAGATCATATACTATGATCAAGTTGAATTAATTTAGGGATGTAAGGATGGTCAAACATCTGCAAATCACTCCATATGATATATTCCATTAACAATATGAAGGATAAAAATATATCATCTCAACACATTCATGAAAAGCATTAAAAAACCAACATCCATTTATAATAAAAAGTCTCAACAAAGTGGTTTATTGAGGGTACATACCTCAACATGATAAAAAGCTACATATGACAGGCCCACAGTTAGCATCATATTCTTCTAAGATAAAGAAGAATAAAAGGATGTCCATTACTTCCACCTTTATGTGACATATGATTGGAAATCTTAGCCACAGCAAGTAAGGAAGAAAAAGAAATAAAAGACATCCAAATTTGAGAAAAAGAGTAAAATACTCACTGCTTGCAGTTGGCATGATATTATATATAAAATCTTAATGATTCCTCCCAAAAAGTACTGAAAGTAATAAATAAATTCAGTACAGTTACAGGATATAAAATCAGGACACACAAAAGTCTGTTGCATTTCTATCCTCTAGTAATAAACTTTGAGAAATACAAACTTTTAAAAATCCCATTTACAACTCCATCAAAAAGAATACCTAGGATACCAGGAAATAAATTTAACCAAAGAAGCAAAAGGCATGCACTGGAAACTCTAATATATTGATGAAATAAACTGAAGAATACACAAACACATGGAAAGTTATTTTGTGTTCAAGTATTGCAATAATTAATATTGTTAACATGTCTATACAACACAAAGCCAAATGTTGATTCAATCAAAATCCCAACAGCACTTTTTTTCCTCAGAACTAGAAAAGATAATTCTAAAATTTGTATAGAACCACAAAAGACCTCAAATAACCTCAGCAGATTTGAGATATAACAAGACTGGAGGCATCACACTTCCTTATTTTGAATTGTATTACAAAGTTACAGTAATCAAAACAGTATGACATTGGCATAAAAATAGACAAATGAAACAGAATAGAGTGCCTAGAAATAAAACCAGACATATATGGTCTACTAATTTACTACAAAGGAACAAGAAATATACAATGAGAAAAGGATATTCTCTTTAATAAGCATTGTCGGGAAAACAGGATAGTCACATGTAAAAGAATGAAATTGGACCACTATCTTACATATATCTTTAATGGATTAAAGACTTAAATGTAAGACCTGAAACCATTAAACTCCTAGAAGAAAACATAGGCAGTAAGCTCCTTGGCATCAGTTTTGGCAATCATTTTTTGCATTTGACAGCAAAAGCAAAGGCAACTACAGCAAAAGCAAATGGAATCACACCAAACCAAAAAGCTTCTTCAAAGCAAAGGAAACCATAAAAAAAATAAATAAAGAGGCATCCTACAAAATGGAAGAAAATATTTGTAAACCATGTTATCTGATAAGGAGTTAATATACAAAATATATTAAGAACCCATACAACTTAATAACAAAACAACAAACAATCCAATTAAAACATGGGTGGAGAGACTAAAACTTTTTTTCCAAAGACATAGATGGCCAACAGACACATGTAAAGATGTTCAACCTTATTTATCATCAGGGATATAAGAATCCAAATCACAATGAGATATCTCCTCACACTTGTTAGAATGACTTATCAAAAAGACAAAATATAACAAGCGTTGTTGATGAGGATGTGGAGAAAAGAGAACCCTGTGAATTATTCTTGGGATGTAAACTGGTGTAGCCATTAGAAAACAGTGTGGAAGTTTAATCAAAAATTAAAAATAGAACTACCATATAATTTAGCTGTCACACTCTAGGTATGTGTCCTAAGAAAATGAAAACAAGTTCCTGAAGAGAGATCCACACTCCAATGTTCACTGCAGGATTATTTACAATAGCTAAGGCATAGAAACAACTTAATTGTTCATTGATAGATGGATAAACGGAATCTGGTGTCTGTATACACACACAATAAAATATTATTTAGCCATAAAAAGAAGGAAATCCTGTCATTTGAGACAACGTGGATAGACCTTGAGAGCACTATGCTAAGTGAAATAAAGAAGACAGACAAATACTGCATGATCTCACCTATATATGGGTTCTATAAAATTCAAACTTAAAAAAAAAAAAACATGGAACATGGAGTTTCTATGTGGCTCAGTCGGCTGAACATCTAATTCTTGATTTTGGCTCAGGTCATGATCCCAGCGTTGTGGGATCTAGCCCATGTCAGCCTCCAGGATCCTTCTGAGATTGTTTTTTTCTCTCCCTGTGCCCTTCTCTCCTTCTTGTGTGCTCTCTCTCTTTCTCTCTCTAATAAAAAAGAAAAGAAATAGAGAATAGAATGGTGGCTCCTCGAGGGCTGGGACTGGGAAAAATTGGGAGATGTTTGTAAAAGGTTACAAGTTTTCAGTTATAAGATATCTTATAATATTCTATGGGGATCTAATGTATTAGATCTATTAGCATGGTGATTTCAGCTAATAAGACTATATTATATATTGAAAGTTGTTAGGAGAGTAGATCTTACATGTTTTTACTATAAACAAGGGCTGGTAATTATCTGACATGAAGGTTTGTTAGCTAACTCTATGATAATAATCATCTTGCGATATACACCAAGCCAACATATAGCACACCTTTAACTTACACAATGTCATGTCAATTATATATTAATAAAGTTGGAAAAATACATCTGACATTTGTAACAGAACCTAGAGTCCACAAAATGAAACATTAACAATGTTCAGGATACAATTCAAAATGTTACAACATGTAAGCAACAAACAACTAGGGGAATCTGGTTAATTATCATCTGAAAAGACACAGATGCAAACCCTGAAATGCCCCAGATGTTGAAATAAAAACCAAAAAAAATAAGGTAGATATAATAATTTTACTTTGTGTGGTAAAAGAAAAAACTTGAAATTAACAGAAAAATAAGCATTTTCAGAAGAAAAATTATAAAAATAAAATAAAATAAATACCAGAAGTTGAAACTACAGCATCTGAATGAAAGATGCTAGATGGGCTCAAGAGCAAAATGGAGATGACAGAGCAGAGAATTTTGAATAACAATTACCACATCTAAATAACAGAAAGAAAAAAAAATTATGGATAAAATAAATAGAGACTTGGGGATCTGTGGAACTATTTCAAAAAGGCTAATAAGCATAACATTTAGTCCAGGGAGAAGAAAACAAAATGGGCCATAATAAGGCAAATAAAAGCAGGGAAGTCGTTAAGAATTATTTGGGCTACATCCAAAGATTCAAATGGAAACACAATGCCACACCACATTGTTAAATGTGTATCAAAGCAGGTCTTTATATTAAACTTCCAGCTTATAGAAAATTCAGTAAACAGATGAACATGCTGAATGGCATTACAGTGATGCAATCAGCAATATCCAGAATGTGGGAAGCTCAATAATATTACCTACTTTCTTGAATATGTAAATTGCAAGGAAAAAAGAAATAGGGATTGGAGGGAGGATCCTATATATCAAGAAGATGCAAAATGTGGATCCTGATTCAAATCCTGTTATAAAAGTATATTTATAAGTAAACAGGAAAATTTTGAACACTGACTAGTTATTTTTTTATTTTAAAGAGTTTATTTAAGTTTTTAAATTTATTTTTTAAAGAGAGAGAGAGTGAGCAGGGGAGGGGTAGAGAGAGAGGGAGAGAGAATCCCCAGCAGGCTCCACACTGTCAGCACAGAGCCCAATGCAGGGATCAAACTCATGAACCATGAGGACCTGAGCCAAATCAAGAGTTGGTCGCTTAACAGACTGAGCCACTCAGGAGCCCCAAGTTTAATTTTTTTATATAAAAAGTATACTAATTGTATTATGGCCATGTTTTAAACAAAAGGAGATAACATTATATGGCATTTTTATCCAGAATAATGAGGAGGAAAAAGAAGTATTTAGACATGAGTGGGTCATATAATGAAAGATAGGAATTCAAGTTCATTCTCTTGTATGTGTATATCCAATTGTTCTAACAAAATTTGTTGAAACACTACTTCTCCATTTAATTATTTTGGGACCCTTATTAAAAATTAATTGAACATAAATGTAAGAGTTTATTTATGGACTCTTGATAATAGTCAATTGATCAATATTTCTATGCTAATGCTAGTACCACCTCATTGTTACAGTTGTTTGTTAAGGGACTTTCTTGAACAAATTTTGTAAAATCCATTTTTGTTAGTGTATATCATCTGACGTTTGTGTTTGGTTATCTCAGTGGTCAGCTAAAGATTGTACAGATATCTCCTTACATACTTTGATCTGATTATTATATGAGCCTTTAGCCAGGGGCTCTGTTAGTAGGACACACCTTTAGCACTCAGCCAGGCAGTTGACAATTGTACCTTACCCTTACTTCTTGCATAAGGAGAGCCTCAAGGTCAGCCCAAGGGAGAGACTAGGGCTGTCCCAGAATTTTCCTGGGCAGACCTGCAAATGCATGATAACTTCTAGATTCCCACAAATCTGTTAGAACTTTTCAGAGCCACTTTTTGGACATCTCATTCCTCAGTTTTTCCTTTTAAGGTTTTTGGTGGCTTTGTTTAGCCCCAATTGTTATTACCACATCAAGTTGTCGGAGGCAGGCTCCAGCAGGTTCAGGGGTCCCTGAAGGTTGGACGGTGTCGGCAAGGGAGAGAGTAAGAGAGCCCCAAGATTCTTTCTGGTCCCCAGGCAGGTAACTCTGCTCTGACTGGGGCTCAACTTTATTTTATAATTGCTTGAGGGCTGGCACAGAAGTGGCATTTGCCTTAGACAATGATTTCTGATGACAAGCTTCTTTGATATGTAAGAATTCCCCAGAACATGATTTGTAGAAGACTCCCGCATAAACTTTATCAATAGTGATTGAGGTAGGGTATTTAGATGCTTATCATATGGGGAAGGAAGGTATCTTTAGCATACAAGACAATGTTTTTAGCATAAAAAAGGTGAAGTTATTTCTTTGGGGGCAGGAGTCAATAGCTTGTTTAAGGCAAATTATCAAGAAAAACAGGTCTTTTCAGGAAACTCAGTGTTTGCTCCATAATCACAAAAGAAGAAGTTCCTCAACAGGTTCCTTCACAGGGAGCAATCAGCATATTCAAGGCCAGAATAAGTCACTCCAAATACTTCACAAATGCCTTAGGGGGTGGGGGGCTGGTGCTCCATGCAGAAACAATTGGGTTGGGGTGGATATCTGTCCTTAACTCTAAATTAGGCTCTTTGTCTCCAGGCCAGACTCAATTGTAACTCTTGTGTCCTTAGCCCCCTTTATTATGTAAGTCTTGGATCTGTAAGGCCCATAGGAAGAGCCTTTTGACAATCATCCACAATGCTTTCATCTGAAGTCTCTTTTGAAAAGGCAGGAATATGCTTTTCCTTATGAGCAATCTGTGTGGGGAATATCGGTCTGATCTGGAATATTGTGAGGCCTGGTCAATACCAGCAACCTCATTTCCAACATGAGCCAGTAGTAGCAGAAAGAGATACCAGTTTTTGTTTCTCATGGCAGGAGCTGTGCAAACACTGCCATTTCCTTACTGTGACTTTCATCCAGCAGAGCCCGTGAGGCTCCCAGCATCAAGTAGCTACATTGTTAAACAATTTTCACTGATAGTTTTGATGGATAACCTTGGGAAAAAGCTGTTTGCACTGAATGTATTCTAGGTGGATCAAATTAAAACAAAACCTGTGAGTGGAGTTTTCCAGGAAAGTGCCAGATCATTTACATAATAATAATTCTAAGCAAATAGGGCTTTTGTTGGAATTCTACATCTATCCTGTATAGTGGCTACTAGGCTGATGTTTTCCAATGCTACTTTGATACCTGTCAGTTTCCACAGTTACAACAAAACTGGGGATAGTGGAATGGAAATAAGATAAATTTAAATCTCACAAAGCTCTGCCATTACTGATATTCAGCCATTTCCCCCAGATGCAGAAAGTCTTGGTTAATTTCCAGAATTCTGAAGAAGTTGCTTTTGAAATTTTTTGCTGGTGTTCTCATGACTTTTGCAGAAGAACAGATTTTCACTGGTCCTGACTGTACCATTCTGGAAGTGTTTTTCCTCATAAAAAAAAAACAAAAAAAAAACTTTTTTTAATATGTCATATTCATTATCCATTAATTCATCAAAGTTATGAGTCAGAGGAATAATGACTGATGTGCTGTAAGCATGGTAATCAACTATTTTAAGATGCAGATTCAACACTTGCTAACAGTCTACAGGCTTTAATGTGTCCAGATATTTGATTAGGTTTCTTGCTTGTGTGGATGTTCCAGCATGATGAAATCAGCTTCAACTTCTACATACATCTATAGTCTTTTCAACCCCGCTAAGAAACTCTGACTGAACACCAGAACCCAAACAGCTCTCATTTTCTCTGTGAGCCTACAGAAGTTATAATAAAAAGTAAACCATCTGTCACAATGCGTACATCTGTGTAAGGGTGCTGAGTGGGTGTCTTCTCTGCATTTGGTATTCAGGACCCAGTAGAGGACAGAGACATACTATGTTCTCACAATATAAATTGGAAACTGGTACTTCCCTGGGCTTTTCTAAGAGTGAAGTAGTGCTCAGTGGCAAAAGGGGCTGAGATAACATACAACAATATCCCCAGAGTAATCCTACACAGCATTTATATGGGGAATGGCCAATTCAACACCAAACCAGATTGCTCAAAAAAGACCAAAAGGGCTTTCCACCAACACCGGTAGCAAATCACATAACAAAGAGTTGTTTTCCTCTTTCTGTAGTTATTTTTCCAGACAGGTTAGATTAAAGAACAGAACAGAAGATGTAACTTCAGTAATGGCATTTGATGAGGTGGCTTAGGGAGAAACTTCAAAATCAGAATAACATTGAGCTCTTTGCTGTATACACTGTGAAAATAAAAACTGTCTTAGAAGCATCCCAGAACATATCATCATCCATCTGAATTGGCACATAGTCATTGTGAAGAGCTCCAGAGGAACCCTGTGGTAGACCTTCCATCACATCAGTGTGGAACTCAGGCTCTTTGAAAAGATAAAGAAGCTTTTGGTCAACCAATAGTGGGGAAATAGAAAGGAGAGGCTGTACGTTGCATTCCCTTCCAACGTGACCTGGGGGTAATGCTGGGTTTTACTCATTGCTATGTCTACATCCTTTCTCAACAGAGTGAGTCTTTTATTGAAATCCAAAATTTCTTGTGGGCAAAATATATTTGTAATGTATGAACAAGGTCAGGTGTGATTTGTTCAGAACTTTGAGCCCAAAAAGATGAGTTAAATCTTGAAGGAATGACGTGGAACTTGTATTGTAGCTGCTATGAGTTAGAAAAAATTACCAGAAAAATACTGATGGCATTGAAGTCTTCAAAAAGGATTAATTCATTAGGGTGATAGATGAGCTCTAGAAGTTGTCCAGCTTCAGAAACAAAAGATGCTACCTAAGACCAAATGCTACCTAAGACCTTGTATTTAAAGACTTAAGATTTAAATTAAAAAAAAAACTAATTAAAAAATAACTTTGAGGTTTTAAGTCAGAGTTAAATGTTAATTTTAAAAATACAAATGTTGAAAAGAACACAAGAGAAAATAAATACAAGAGATAATTTAATTTTTTAAAGTATGTTTTACCTCCTACTGAGCTGAGAGTCCTCATTAACTATTGAAGTTATTTGTGTTTATTTTTAATATTTATTTATCTTGAGAGACAGCGAGTGTGTGTGTGTGTGTGTGTGTGTGTGTGTGTGTGTGTGTGTGTGTGTGTGAGCAGGGGGGTGG
>NW_027532067.1:25665-58731 GCF_008692635.1 Crocuta crocuta
GAGAGAGAGAGAGAGAGAGAGAGAGAGAATCTCAAGCAGGCTCTGTGCTGTCAGCACAGAGCTTGAAACAGGGCTTAGTCTCCTGTACGATGAGATCATGACCTAAGCTGAAATCAAGGGTTTTTTAAATCTAGGTTATATTTACCTAAAGAGTGAGCTCCTATAGTTAAAGGGTCTTATTTTCTGTCTCTCTTTCCTCTCAGCTGGCGAATCCCAGTGCTGAGTTCCTAGGAAACACTAACTAAAACCTAAGCAGAATAATGGACATCTCTGTCCCATATCTGTAGCCCAGTTGCCCTCATACCCAGGACTCCCCTTTGGCTTCCTTGGAGTGTGATTTGTCTTGGTAAATCTGTCACCTGCTTTCTGTCCTACAGCAATGAGGATACTAGAAAGCTGGGTGAAATTATGGCATGTAAAGGACTCTGATAATGCATGATTTTATGTGTGAGGTTAGTTACACACTGTGAAATATCTGTCTGTGAGAGGCACAGAATGTATTTTGCTATCTCAGAGGTTACATGGACTGACATGGATTTCAGAATGGAAGAGAAGGCAGAGTTGGCAAGTGGGACTGTGTTCTGTTATGTAAGGGAAGGAATACCAGGGCCACTGTGCTCCTGGCTTTGTTCCCTGAACCTCTGATATTGTGGTCTGGGAAAGACACTTGGTCTGTATGGTCTCAGTATTCTTTAACTTCAGAGCAAGGTGAAACCTTCTGGACAGCTTTTCAGAGTTGAGGAGGGATCAAATCGATCATAGTAGCAATAATTGTTGAAGGGGGAATTTGTCATGTGGGATTGCTTAGCATCTCGATACCCTTTCCCCACCATGGAAGATGGAGTAGCTAGATGACCCCACCCTCTTTTCCCTGGAAGACTCAGCTTGGATGGTTGTAATCTTGAAGGAGAGATCAGAGCTCAGGGCAGGGAAAGATAATGATCAACAGGGTCATGAGGAGAGCAGAGTATGGCAGTGAAAGCCTGGTTGGGCTTGGCCGGGTATGGAGTGTCATTGTCAGCTCACTAGTCTCCAGACTGTGATATCACCTGGATTCTTGTCTGGACCTATCTCCACCTGTGCCTGCTTGTTTGCTAGACCTACTTCCCCAACCCTCCTACTCATCCTTTAAACTATGCAATCTTACATTGATCAGCTACTTTTCTAGGTTAGCCAGCCTGAGTTCTGTTGTCTATGGCTAGATTTCCTGGGATTGACAAGTAGTTTGGAATTTATAAAGTTATTTATAATTTTACTATTCTAATATTATATTTTTGAGCTTTAAGTTTTTTAATGTTTATTTTTGAGACAGAGAGAGACAGAGCATGAGCAAGGTAGTGGCAGAGAGAGAGGAAGACATAGATTGAACTAGGCTTCAGCCTCTGAGCTGTCAGCACAGAACCTGACACTAGGTTTGAACTCACAGACCATGAGATCATGACCTGAGTCAAGGTCAGACACTTATCCGACTGAGCTACCCAGGCGACTCTACTTTTGAGCTTTAGTATGCTGAATAGTAGGTATTTCCCCAACTCATATGAGTGATTCATTAAGTTTACCTATCTAGAAGGTGCCAGAATATAGATGCAAATTAAGTCTTTGCAAGAATTAATATGCTTTCTCAGAGAATTCTATGTCTTTTAGGGGTGAAACTAATAACAGGTCCAATGATGTTTCCCATTGTAAATACCTAGAACTGGCAATCTAAGGGCCTCATCCCAGCTCTGACAATATATTTGTATGTTCCACAGCATTTTCACCTATGAAGCGAGTACATTGGTATAGATTATTGTTTAAGTAATATGCCACTAAGCTTTGGGGCGCTTGGGTGGCTTGTTGGTTCAGAATCTGACTTTGGCTCAGGTCATGATCTCACGGTTCGTGGGTTCGAGCCCCACATCGGGCTCTGTGCTGGCAGCTCAGAGCTTGGAGCCTGTTTCAGATTCTGTCTCCCTCTCTCTCACTTTGCTCCTCCCCCCTCATGCTGTGTCTCTCTCTGGAAACAAAACAAAACAAAAAACAACAAAAAAAAACCCGCACAAAAAAAAACCCCACTAAGCTTTAGAGTCATATGGACTCAGAATTTCAGGGTCTGAAACCTTCTCTTAACCATTTTTATGGTAGCCACAATTGTAAACTGACTAGACTTTTGCTTTCTTATGTTGTGGTAATTGATGGAAATGTTCTCTTCAAAGGAGTCTATGTCTTTCCTGCAGCTCATCTTAAGTGTACAGATACACTTTTTATGACTTGGGTATAGATAGAGTCTATGCTTATCTTGTGGACTTCCTCCAGAGAAAATGTCAGATGTTTATTTTTCTGATGCTCATTTATTGGGGTTTTGTTTCAAAAATAAATTCTTCTTGTTTTAAGAAACTTAGATTTATTTTTAAAGTATAAGTAAGGAATTAAAAATTCTTAATAAAGGTGTAAGGGGGCTTCCTGAATGTTATGATGAGGATTCCTGTGGACACCCTCCTTAGTGAAATAACCATAAATAGAAAAAAAATTTTTAATATATTTAAAGTCTATGGAAGTTGACCTAAGGACATATAGGAAATTAAGAAACATTTATTCAGGAGAAAATACTAAAGCTCATTAAGAAGAATAAGTGTCTGTGGCATTTGAGTCATGACCCACTCCCACTCCATCAGTTCAATATGAAAGAAGTTCTCTCTCAAGAGAGTGCAGCCAAGAATATAAGGCTTCCTGTCTCTAGCTCCAAGTTTAGGATGATAACATCTTCCTGGGAGATGCAAACCACTAGAATTTCTCATCTACTTTAGTTCCATGTTACAGAAACTTTATTCCAAACAAAAGCTGCCAGAAAATCTCTTAATCTACCTAGCTCTCAATTGGAGAGTGAAAACTCTACTTTCAACAAGGATACCTGAGAATCCAGGACATCAATGTATCTTGTCCCAGTTCCTTCATAGGGTAGAGTTTCTTTGGCAGAAATGGCAAGCTGGGAAGATCAGAGATTACTGATCCTCTTCAGTTCTCTGTTGGTAAAGAAAGGGTGTCACTTTTATAGAAGTGGGCCATTGTCCACATCCTAATGATCAGGGACAGCAGCACAGAGGATTTGTGCAGGGGGACAGGGAGACAAAAAGGGCAAAGACCTCAGTAGCTCTTCCCAAAAAAAAGTGATTTTACTTGAAATGGAGCATGGGGAAGTTCAAATCTAAAGGCAATGTCAAAAAACAAATATTTTTGTAGAAGCATCTGCAACAACCTAAATCATATTCAAGAGTAAAGTTTTATAGCAAGAACCAGGAAAAGCCCTTCTAGGGTTAGGCCTCAAAGACTAAATTTATTAAAATAAGCCCCAAGGCTAAACTCAGTTATGACTCCAACAAAGGGGTTCAAATTTAATTGGGTTAAGCCGTAGAGAAATATATGTCCCAGGTCATTGTCAAAAATAATAAAGCAATCAGCCAACAATTAGTGTAGATAAAAGCTATATGTAAAACTACAGAGCTAGTTTAACAAAAAGATCAGAGAAAGAGACAGTAAAAGAAAAACATACATAAACAACTGTTATTGGGTAATTGTACATATGTCCAAGACTAAACCCTCTAAAGATAGACATTAGAGACCACAGGCTGTGAGGGAAATAGATTTTATTGAAATTGTCCAGTGAAAACATTAAGCAAATAAAAGGAGGTAACATGTTTAATGGGGAGAAGAGATCAGTATCTGGACTGGCTACAGTATATTAACTGAACTATCAAGTTTTCTGCTAAAACCTGTGAGACATAGAAGGAAAAGCAAAGTGTGACCCAACACAGGGAACTGAAAGAAGGCACCAGAAACTGCCTGTAAGCTGGCCTAGGTGTTGGACTTAGGAGAGAAAGACTCAAATAAGATGTTAAAAATATATTCAAAGAACCAAATAAAACAATAATCAAATATGAATAAGGTATGATAATTATGTCTCATCACATACATAATATAAATAATAAATAGAAAGTATTCAAAAGTAAAAATTTGAGAGTTGAAAAAAATAATAATCTAAACAATAAGGCTTTAGAGGAGCTTGAGTAGGCATGATCTGGCATTAAGAAACGAAACAAATGAACAAAGGGAAAGAGAGAGAGAGAGAAGGAGAAGGAGAGAGAAAGAAGCAAACCAAGACACAGACTCTTAACTATAGAGAACAAACTGATGGTTACCAGAGGGGAGGTCAGTGGGGGGATGGGTGAAATAGGTGAAGGGAATTAAAGAGTACACTTGTGATGGGCATTTGGTGTTGTATAGAAGTGTTAAATCATTATATTGTACACCGGAAACAAATGTTACACTGTATGCTAATTAACTAGAATTTGAATAAAAACTTGATTGATGATAGATAGATATATGATAGATAGTTAGGTAGACAGATATTTTTAAAAAGAAAAAACTGGAGAGTGACATGTAAAAGAATAAAACTGGACTACTTTCTAACACCTTATACAAAAATAAACTAAAATTCATTAAAGACCTAATTGTGAGACTGGAAATATTAAAATCCTGGAAGTAGGGTGCCTGGGTGGCTCAGTCACTTAAAGTCTGACCCTTGATTTTGGCTTAGGTCATGATCTCATGGAGTCCCACTTTGGATTCTATGCTAACAGTGCAGAACCTGGTTGAGATTCTCTCTCTCTCTCTCTCTCTCTCTCTCAGCCCCTCTCCCTGGCCCTGTGGCTCAAAATAAATAAACTTTTAAAAATCCTGGAAAAAAAACACAGACAGTAATTTCTCTGACATTGGCTGTAGCAACATTTTTCTAGGTATGTCTCCTGAGGCAAGGGAAACAAAAACAAAAATAAACTATTGGGACTACATCAAAGTAAAAAGCTTTTTCACAGTGAAGGAAACCATCAATAAAATGACAAGGCAACCCAATGGATGGAAGAAGATATTTGCAAATTATATATTTGGTAAGGCATTAATATCCAAAATGTATAAAGTATGCAACTCAAAACCGAAAAAAAACCCCAAAATCTGATTAAAAATGGGGAAAGGATCTGAATAGACATTTTTTTCCAAAAAGACATGCAGATGGTCAGTAGACACATGTAAAGATGCTTAACATCACTAATTATCATAGAAATATAAGTTAAAACCACAATGAGATATCACATTACACCTATCAGAATGACTGAAATAAAAAAAGACAAGCAATAACAAGTATTGGCAAGAATTTGCAGGAAAAAAGTTAATATACTGCTGGTAAGAAAATAATTTGATATAGCCACTGTGAAAAACCATATGAAGTCTTCAAAACATTAAGAATAAAAATACCATATGATCCAATAATTCCACTACGGGGTATTTACAAACCAAGAAACCCAAAACTCTAATTCAAAAAAATATCTGCATCCCTATACTTACTGCAGCATTATTTTCAATAGCCAAAAGATGGAAGCAAGCTAAATGTCCATCAACAGACAAATGGATAAGAAAGATGTGGTACACAAACACACACACACACACACACACGAAAATTATACCACTATGGAAAGTGTTGAAATTATGTCATTTGAGACATCATGGATGGACCTAGAGATTACTATACTAAGTGAAATAAGTCAGAGAATGACAAATACCATATGATTTCATTTACTGCGGGCTCTTAAAAAATGAATAAACAAATAAAAAGAGACATCAGATCTATAAATACAGAGGAAAAACTCGTGGTTGCCAGGAGGAAATGGGGGGTAATGGAAAATGGGTGAAGGGGAGTGGAGGAAAAGGACTTCTAGTTATGGAATGAATAAATCATGGGGATGAAAGGCACAGGATAGGCAACATAATCAGTGATACTGTAATAGTGTTGCATGGTAACAGAAGGTAGCTACACTGGTGGTGAGCATAGTATAATGTATAAACTTGTCAAATCACTACGTTCTACCCCTAGAACTAATGTAATACTCTGTATCAGGAATATTCAAATTATTTTTTAAAAGAATCAATAACTTGAACATATATCAACAGAGAGATTATGCAACTGGAATAATAGGGAGGGGAAAAAATAAAAATGAACAAAGCCTGAAAGAAATGTGGGATGTAGAAAATGAAGGCAAAATAAATACATTCCCAAATAAACAAAAAATGAAATAAGTTTTTGCTAGCAGATATGACTTACAGAAATAATATTGTTTAGAATAGAAACAAGTAACTCAGAGAGTAATTTTAACTCAAAAACAAACAAACAAAGAACACCAGCAAAGGTAATTGTAAGAAATAACATGATTGGATATTTCCTTCCCTTTCTTCTCTCACTGACTTAAAAAGCAATGATTATTGTGTCTGTAAAGTGTAGAAATGTCATATATTTGATAACCATGGTATTGATACAACCAAAAATAACTCAGGGAGTAGAAAATTTGAATAAAGTTAAACATGGAAAGAAACTGATTAGCAATATTCTTTTTTAAATGTCCTCATAAAGAGAATTTCAGCCATAGATAGATTTACTAGTGATTTCCCCCAATTATTTAAAGAAAAATTAATGCAGTCATTCACAACATGTTCTAAATCATGAAAGGGGATGGAACATGTCCCACTTAATTCTATGAAGCCAATGTAATGCTTATATCAAAACCAGAGAAATGTGTCACAATAAAAGGAAACTACAGCTCAATACCCTTATGAATGTAGACACAAACATCCTCAACATAATTCTAGCAAAGCAGTTCCAGTAACATATAGAAGCACTAAGAACCATTATCAAATGGGATTTACCCCAGGAATGCAAAGTTTGCTTACAATCTAAAATTCAATTAATGTGATACTCTGTGTCAATAAAATAAAGGAAAAATCATTATCTCAATGGTTATCTCAATTATACAGAAAAAAAATTATGAAAAAAAACAGAAATTCAACAAATTAGGTATAGAAATGAACTTTTTCCACTTGATAAGAGGGATCTATGAAAATCCCAGTACAACTATCCTACTTAGTGGTGAAAGACTGAATGCTGTTTATATTTAAAATTTTTTTAATGTGTATTTGTTTATTTTCAGAGAGAGAAAGTGTGTATGAGGGAGGGGCAGAGAGAAAATGGAGAGAAAGAATCCCAAGCAGCTTTCACCACTCAGCATAGAGCCCCATGAGCCTCGATCTCATGACATGAGAGATTATGAGCTGAGCTAAAATCAAGAATTGGACATTTAACTGACTGAGCCACCCAGGTGCTCCTGAATGCTTTATAATATCAGAAAGAAGATAAGGATGTCCACTTTGCCACTTCTATTCCACATTTTACTGGAAGTTGTAGCAAGAGCAGCTAGCTATGCAAGGAAAGAAATAAAATGCATTTGGATTGAAAAAAAAGAAGTAAAAACTATACCTATACATGACATAATATTATATATGGGAAATACTAAGTAACTCATAAAATCCATTAGAAATAATAAATGAGTTCAGCAAAGTTTCTTGTATTTAGAAAACCCAAAATAATGCACTAGACCACTATTGGAAATAATAAGTTCAGAAAGGAAATAATAAATGAGCTCAGCAAGTTCAGTAATTAATACAGAAATTAATTGTAGTTCTATAAGTTAACAATGAACAACCTAAAAATGAAGTTAAGAAAACAATCCATTTATAGGATCAAAAGGGGTGGCTGGGTGGCTCAATCGGTTAAGCATCCAACTTGAGCTCAGGTCATGATATCATGGTTAGTGAGTTCAAGCTCCGAGTCAGTCTCTGTGCTGACAGCTCAGAGCCTGGAGCTTGCTTTAGATTCTGTGTCTCCCTCTCTCTCTGTCCCTACCCCATGCTCTCTCTCTGTCTGTCTCTCTCTTTCTCAAAATAAATGAACATTTAAAAAAATTTTTTAAATAATAAAAAATAAAATAGTATCACAAGGAATAAAATACTTGGCGATAAAATTAGCAAAAGAAATACAAAGCTTGTATTCATCACTGAAAGAAATTAAAGACAAAATTAAATGAAAACCTAACATTCATGGATTAAAAGATTTGACATTGTTTAGATATCAATTTTCCCCAAATTGATCTATAAATTAAAAACAAAATCCATCAGGCTTTTTTTTTTGGCAAAAATTGACACAAAGATTCTAAAATAATGTGGAAAGTCACAGATACTCAGTAGTTTAAACAATCTTCACAAAAAGGAAATCAATATCAAAAGTGTCAATTTCTACATGAATGGATAAAAAACATATGGCATACAATGCGATATTACTACACCATAAAAAATAATGAAATCTTGCCATTTGCAAAAACATGGTTCAACCAAGAGGGTATTATGGTAAGTGAAATAAGTCAGAGAAAGACAAATACCATATTGTAATATAAAGAACAAATGAATGAATATACAATGAAACCAAACCAAACAAAAACCCAGACTCTTAAATACAGAGAACAAACTGGTGGTTCCCAGAGATAAGGTGAGTGGGGAGATGGGTGAAATAGGTAAAGGAGATTAAGATAAGAAGAATTCTGGGTATCAAATAAGTAAGTCACAGACATGAAAAGTACAGCATAGGGAATACAGTCACTAATATAATAATGTGACAGATGGTGACTATACTTATAGTGAGCACTGAGTAATGGATAGAATTGTTAAATCAATATGTTGTACACCTGAAACTAACACAATACTTTATGTTATCTTCAATAAAAAATTAAATAAAGTTAACAATAACAGAAAAATTCTCCAATAAAATGGGAGAGTAAGAAGTAAAGAAGGTATCTATACCAACTTAGCAGGATCTTTGTAAAGCAAATGTTTACAGCAACCAAGCAAGCACATGATCAAGAAGAAGCTATGTCCAAAATTACAGAAAGTTTTGTGATATTTTACTCAGGCTTTCCACTGTTCCTTACCAGAGCAACCAGCACTGGCAGTTCAGTTCCCACTTCCCACCCTCAAACCAGATGGAAAAGCACAGATCTCATTTACAAATTATTACAAATATCTGTCCTAACTTGTCAGGGGGCTACCTGAAATTTTATACTCCATCAAAATTTAATATATATATATATTAAATATACACACATATATACATGTGTATATACATATATACATGCAAGTTGCATCATATATATACGTGTGTGTGTGTGTGTGTGTGTGTGTATGATACAAATTATAACATCAAAGTTAAAAATTAATGAACAGAATGAAAGTAGTATTTGGGGACACCTGTGTGGCTCAGTTGGTTAAGCATCAGACTTTGACCCAGGTCATGATCTCACAGTTCATGAGTTCAAGCCCTGCATGGGGCTCTCTGTTGTCAGTGAAGAGTCTACTTGGCATTCTCTGTCTCCCATTCTCTCTGCCCCTCCCTGACTTTCTCTCTCTCAAAAATAAACATTTAAAATTTTAATGTTTATTTATTTTAAGTTTTTAAATATTTCTTTATTTTTGAAGGAAAGAGAGAGACAGAGTGTGAGCAAAGAAGAGAGTGACCTAGAATCTGAAAGAATACTTACAACTCAGTCGTGAGACAACCAAATAATAATAACCAAAGAATTTTAATCAATGTTTCTCTAAAGAAGATATACAAGTGGCTAATAAGCATATGCAAAGGTGCTTGCTATCATTAATTAGGGAAATGCAAATCAAAAACAATGAAGTATTACTTCACATGAATTAGAAAGGCTAAAGTGAAAAAAACATATGAGATCAAGTGTTGACAAAGGTTGGAGAAATCTGAACCCTCATCTATTGCTGGTGCAATTGTAAATGGTACAGCCATTGTCAAAAGCTAACTATATATTTACTGTATGTCCCAGCAATTTCTCTCCTAGGTACACACTCAAAAGAAATGAAAGCACATGTCCACACCAAACTTCTATACAACTTTCTTCATTCTTTGTAATAGCCAAAAATGGAAAGAAACTCAAGTGTTCACCAACTCATGAATGAGTGAATAAAAGGGGGCTATATCCACACAATTGTATATTATTTATCAATAAAAATAATAATGTATTACATTATTATTGTAGCAAATAATGTACATGCTACAAAATGGGTGAATTTTGAAAACCTTTTCTAAATGGAAAGACACTAGTCACACAAGACCACATCTTACATGATTCAATTTCTTTTTTTTAAATTTTTTTTAAATGTTTTATTTATTTCTAGGAGAGAGAGAGACAGCATGAGCAGGGGAGGGTCAGAGAGAGAGGGAGACACAGACTGAAACAGGCTCCAGGCTCTGAGCTGGCAGTCAGCACAGAGCTCGACGTGGGGCTCGAACCCACGAACCGCGAGATCATGACCCAAGCGAAAGTCGGACGCTTAACCGACTAAGCCACCCAGGCACCCCATACATGATTCAATTTCTATGGAATGTCCAGAATAGTTAAATCTATAGCAAGAGTAGGTTGGTAGTCGTCTAGAGTTAAGGAGTTTTGGGTCAAATGAAGAATAAATGCCAGTGTGTATTATTGTTTTTGGAGTGATGAAAATATTCTAAAATCAATTGTAATGATGGTTGCCCAGCTGTTAATATAATTTAAAAAATCTGCAAATAATGCATTCAATTGGATTATTCACTTTTTGGGTGTTGAATTTTATACGTCCTATATATTTTTTGAATACTAAACCTGTATCAGATCGGTCATTTGCAAATATCTTCTCTCATTCCGTAGGTTGTCTTTTAGTTTTGCTGATTGTTTCCTTTGTAGTGCAGAGGCACTTGTGGGGATGAGCACTGGGTGTTATATGGAAACCAACTTGACAATAAACTATTTGTAAAATAAATAAATAAATAAATAAATAAATTCTAAATAATGATCTTCGGGGAAAAAAAAAAAGAAGCTTTTAATTCTACCGAAGTCCTAATAGTTTATTTTTGCTTTTGTTTCCCTTGCTTCAGGAGACATACCTAGGGAGAAATTGCTAACAATGGCAGAGAGATTACTGCCTGTGTCGTTCTTTAGGATTTTTGCAGTTTCAGGTCTCACATTTAGGTATTTAATCCATTTTTATTTTATTTTTGTATATGGTACAAGAAAGTGGTCTGATTTCTTTCTTTTGCATGTTGCTCTCCAATTTTCCCAACACCATTTCTTTTTTTTATTTAAATATTTTATTTATTTTTGAGAGAGAGAGACAGCATGAGCAGGGGAGGATCAGAGAGAGAGGGAGACACAGAATCTGAAACAGGCTCCAGGCTCTGAGCTGTCAGCACAGAGCCCGATGCAGGGCTCGAACCCACAAACCGTGAGACCATGACCTGAGCCGAAGTCGGACGTTCAACCGACTGAGCCACCCAGGCACACCACCCCCCAACACCATTTCTTAAAGAGACTGTCTTTTTCTCACTGGATGTTCTTTCCTGCTTTGTCAACAACTAATTGACCATAAAGCTGTGCATTCCCTTCTGGGTTTTCTATTTTGTTCCATTAATCTATTTGTCTATCTTTGTGTCAGTATCTTACTGTTTTAATCACTACAGCTTTGTAATATAACTAGAAGTCCAGAATTGTGATATCTTCATCTTTGCTTTTATTTGTCAAGGTTGCTTTGGCTAGTTGGGGCTTTTGTGTTTCCATACAAATTTTAGGATTATTTGTTCTAGGTCTGTGAAAAATGTTCTTGGTATTTTGATAGAGATTGCATTAGATTTATAGATTGTTTTGGGAAGTATAGGCATTTTAATAGTATTTGTTATTCTCATCCAGGAAAATTGAATGTCTTTCAATTATTTTGTGTACTCTTCAATCTCTTTCATTAGTGTTTTGTAGTTTTCAGGATACAGGTCTTTCACGTCTTTGTGTAGGTTTATTCCTAGTTATCTTATGGTTTTTGGTGAAATTGTAAATAGGGTTGATTCCTTAATTTCTCTTTATGCTATTTCATTATTGGTGTATAGAAATGCAACCAATTTCTGGGGTGCCTGGGTGGCTCAGTTGATTGACCATTGGACTCTTGATTTTGGCTCAGGTCATGATACAAGGTCATGGAATTGAGCCCAATGTCAGACTCTGTACTCAGCATGGAGCCTGCTTAAGATTTTCTTCTGTCCCTCTTTCTTTCTCTCTCTCTCTCTCTCCCTCTGCCACTTCCCCCATTGTGCACCCTTTCTCCAAAACAAAATAATAATAATAATAAAGAAATTTAGCAGATTTCTTTATGTTGATTTTATATCCTGTGAATTTACTGAATTCATGTATAAGTTCTAGCAACTTTTGGGTGGAGTTTTTTGGGTTTTCTATATAGAGCACAGAGTAATACTGTTAACAAATGGGCAGAAGACATGAATAGATATTTTTCCAAAGAAGACACACAGATGACCAATAGACACATAAAAAGATGCTCGAAATCACTTATCATCAGGGAAATGCAAATCAAAACAAAATAACAAATCAATAACAAAATGAGTTATCATACCTGTAAGAATGGCTAAACTCAACAACCTGAGAACAGGTGTTGACAAGATTGGAGAAAGGGGAACTCTCTTGCACTGTTGGTGGGAATGCAAACAGGTGAAGCCACTCTGAAAAATAGCATAAAACTTCATCAAAAAGTTCAAAATAGAACTACCTTGTGATCCAGCAATTGCACTACTAGATATTTACTCCCAAAATACAAAAATACTAATTCAAAGGGATACAATCACCCTGATGTTTATAGTAGCATTATCTACAATAACCAAATTATGGAAACAAAACAAGTGTCTATCACCTGATGAATGGATAAAGAAGTGGTATATGAGAACTCTGTGTGGCTCAGTCAGTTAAACAAGTAATTCTTAATTTTGCTTGGGTCATGATCTCATGGTCCTGGGATGGAGACCAGTGTTGTGGAACCTGCTTGGGATTCTCTCTCTCCCTTTCTCTCTTCCACTCCCCCACTAATTCTCTCTTTCTCTATCTCTCAGTCTCTGTCTCTGTCTCTCTAAATAAATAAACATTAAAAAAGAAGTGATATATACATGTAATGAAATATTACTCAACCATAAAAAATAATGAAATCTTGCCATTTGTAGTAACAAAGATGGAGCTAGAGACTATTATGCTAAGTTAATTAAATAGGTTAATCAGAGAAAGACAAATACCATATGACTTCACTTATATCTGGAATTAAAAAACAAAACAACTGTGCATATGGAAAAAGAGAGAGAAGGAGGCAAACCAAGAAATTGACTCTTGGCAATTAGCAAACAAATTAGCAAACAAACGGATGGTTACCAGAGAGGAGGTGGTTAAGAGATGGGATAAACAGATGATGGGTATTCAGAAGTGCAGTTGTTGTGATAATCACCAGGTGTTGTGTGTATGTGTACACCCAAAACTAACATTACACTGTATGTTAACCGGAATTTAAATTAAAAACTTAAAAATGTAGTACACTTAAATGATGAGTTTCATGTTATATGAATTATAACTTAATAAAGCTATATTTAAAAATTATCTGTAAGATGACTGCCCATATATAACTTCTAAAAAGGAAAGAGACAAAGCTTTCCTCTTGGCTGGAAGGTAAGAGAAGAAAAATGTCAGCTTCAGTCTAAGGAAGTTCTGCCTTAGGACAAGTCAAAAGTTTAGGGAACATGGAATTCCATACTGGTTTGGAGAATCGAAACGAGTAGAATCTGTGACCAGCTTTTTTTCTGGGGCTCTGAGAAGCACTGTGACAACTTGCTGGTAACTCTTTCTGACCAAAGCACTCCCTGTGACAATACAATATGTGATAGCATAGCTAGTTGCCAGGGTGTGCTTAGATAATGGGCAGAGAGTACTTCCAAGTCTGAGGTAAATGGATATGTCAGTGATGTATCCAGACTTCGTACATCCTCTCTGTTTCACATGTCCCCCTGGAGTCTAGGCTGATTGCTTCCTATCAGTTCCACTGTGACATCAGAGTAGTTGTGAACCATTGGATCCCACCTTTGAGGCCAGAGAACTCTGCTCTCATGTCACCACTTCTGACCTCAGCAGGCTTAAGTCGGGTTAATGTAGTTGCCTGTGAGAAAACTGACCAATTAGAAATTGAGCATGGTAAGGAGCTATCCGGTAAGTTTATCTTTTCTTTTTCTTTTTCTTCTGGATTGTTCTGAGGTCCAGGTTTTCTATTCAGCCTGTTCAAAGATATCTAACACCTGCCCACCTGCTGTGTCTGTTACCTAATCTGAAGTGCTGCAAGCACAGGAATGCATCCCTTCCCTTCCCTTCCTCTCTCTCTTTCAATTTCTCCCGCTCTCATATGTGTGTAACAAAACTGAAATCTTGCATTATTATTTAGTGTTTATATCATTAATAGTTTTCCATCTAATTAAATATATTTTCAAAAACATGAGTTGTAATGGATGCATTCTGTTTCATCAAATATATAATCTTAAATGAATCAATCAATAACTTATTGCTATTTTTATTCTCATTAGTTTATTTCCTTATTATAAATTTCAAAAATGGAAAATATAGAGTCAAAATGTTTTTTTATCTTTTTAAATGTTTTTATTTATTTGTGTGAGAGAGACACACACACACAGAGTAAGCAGGGGAGGGTGAGAGAGAGGAAGATACAGAATCTGAAACAGGCTCTAGACTCTGAGCTCGCTGTCAGCACAGAGCCCGATGCAGGGCTCGAACCCAGGAACTGTGAGATCATGACCTGAGCTGAAGTCCGGCGCTTAACCGACTGAGCCATCCAGGCGCTTCTGGAGTCAAAATGTTTTTTAAATGCTTGGGTTTAAAATGTGCCCCAGTAGTAGATCCTTATATTTGTGACACTTAAATAAATAAATTTAAAGATAATACAATGTATACTTAGACTCTTATTAAAAACGCATCCTAGTAAAACTGTTTAAGGGAAGCCTGTCTTTGGGTTGTCAAAATTATGCCACGGCAAATCCCACTGCACCTCCATGGTTTTCATATGAAAGCGCGTGCTGGGCAGAATAATGAAAGACATTCATTTAAGGTTCCTTACAGGTCAAGCCCTCTGTCTGGTCATTGTTTCCTGATATGGTGATATCCCAAATAAAAAGATGTAATATGGAAAAAATATACATTATTCTATTCACATATGGAATGAATCTATTGGGTACAGAAATCACATTTTGACAATAAAAAGCCTAAATTAAAATCACTGACATAGTTTTAATAAAGGCTATATGTGTTTGGGGCGCCTGGGTGGCTCAGTCGGCTGAGCGTCTGACTTTCACTAAGGTCATGATCTCACAGTTCATTCCTGTCAGCGGTGTGGGCTGACAGCTCAGAGCCTGGAGCTGCTTCAGAGCTTAGTCTCCCTCTCTCTCTGCCCCTCCCCCACTCACGCTCTCTCTCTTAAAATAAATAAACATTTAAAACAAAACAAACAAAAAAGCTATATGTGTTTAAGATATACAACATGAGGATTTGCTATACATAGCAAAATAATTACTGCAGTCAAGCTGAATAACATACCATCTCACATAATTGCATTTTGTATGTGTGTGGTTGAGAGCACCTGAAATCTTTTAGCAAACTTCCAGTATTCAATAGAGTAATATTAACTATAGACCTCATGCAGTACATTACATCATTAGACTTATTCTTCCTACATAATTTCAGTTTGCTATACTTTAACCATCATCTCCTCATTTCCCCCACCTCCCGACCCCTGGTAACCACTGCTATATTTTATGTTTCTATGTATTTAACTTTTTTATAGTTCAAGTGTGTGTGAAATCAGATGTTATTTTTCTTCCTGTATCAGACTTATTTCATTTAGCAAAATATCCTCCAGTTTTATCTATGTTGTCGCAAATGTCAGGACCTTTTCTTAAAGTATAAATAATATTTAATTACATATGTGAAATATTAATAAATTGAGAGATAACATTATAGACAGTTACAGATGATCTATCTCATAGATAGATCTCACAATTTCTTTTCCATTCATTTACAACAGACAGTTTATCTTGTTATTGGGAATAATGCTGATTTTGGAAGCAGATATCTCTTTGAAACACTGATTTTATTTCCTTTGGGTACATACCCAGAATAGGAACTCTGGGTCATATGGTAGTTCTATCATTGGCTTTTTGAAGAATTCTCATACTGTTTTTCATGGGGCTGCACCAATTTACATTCCCACAAGCAGTGTATAAGGATTCTTTTTGCTACAGATTCTTTCCAACACATATCTTTATCATTATTACTTGATACTAGCTATCCTAACAGGTATGCAATGATATCCCCTTGTGTTTTAATTTGCATTTCCTTCATGATTACTGATGTTGAGGACTTTTTATATAGCTGTAAATCATTTTTATGTTTTCTTTTGAAAAGTCCCTTTGTCTATTTTTAAATAAAATTATTTTTATGTTATTGAGTTGCATGAGCTTTTTATGTGTTTTGGATATTAACCCCTTATCATTTATAAATATATAGTTTGTAAATATTTTCTCCCAATCCATGGCTTGCCTGAGAAACAAATTTAACAAAGGAGATAAAAAGTCTGTACACTGAAAAACAAAACATTGGTGAAATAAATTGAAGAAGACATAAATAAAATATTCTGTGTTCATGGATTGAAAGAATTAATATTGTTAAAAAGGAAACAATCCATAAAACTAATAGGTNCATATAGAAAAAAAAGTAATCCTAAATTCATATGGAACCACAAAAGGTCCAAAATAGATTAAGCAATCTTCAGCAAGAATAACACATTTCCTAATTTCAAATTATATTACAAAGGCATAGTAATCAAAACAGTATGGTGCTGACATAAAAACAGATGCATATACTAATGAAACAAAATAAAAAGTAGAGAAATAAACCCAAACATATATGGCCAATTTTTCTTAATTTAGTTTCTTTTTATTTTATTTTTGAGAGAGAGATAGAGAGCAATCTGGGGAAAGGCAGAGAGGGAGACAGAATCCCAATGCAAGGCTCGAACTCACAAACTGTGAGATCATTACCCAGCCCAAATGAAGAGTCAGACAGCCTACAAACTGAGCCACCCATACGCCCTTAGCCAGTTAATTTTTGACAAGAGCACCAAAAGTACATGTGGGGAAAGAGAGTTTCTTCAATATATGGTGTGGAGAAAACTGGATATCCACATGTAAGACAATGAAACTGAACCCTTATCTTAAAGTGTAAGATCCAAACTATATTAAAGACTTAAACATAAAACTTGAAATCATAAAACTCCTAGATGAAAACAAGGAAAAACCTCCTTGATATTGGCCTTGGCAATGATTTCTGTGGAAGACATGAAAAGTTTAGACAATAAAAGTAAAAGTAAACAAGTGGGACTCCATCAAACTAAAAACCTTCTCAATAGTAAAGGAAACCGTTAACAAAATGAAAAGGCAATTTATAGATTGGGAAAATATTTGCACATTACATATTCTAATACAAATTTACAACCTAATATGACTGATTATTATAGATGAACCTGCAACTCTTGCCAAGAACAAATACTTAAAGTTTGTCCCCAGAGGACTTTGACCTTGTTCTTTCTTGTGCAAGTCTCAGTGCTTTTCTTTACCTCACATTATACTACCTGGAAGTCTTGGTCTTTCTTTTTTTTCATTTCACCATTTGAGCAGTCTTTCATAAAAAGCAATGAAGACAGCTTAGCAGGGGTGGCTGAGTGGCTCAGCTGGTTGAGTGTCCAACTCTTGATTTCAGCTCAGGTCATGATCTCACAGTTCGTGAGGTCGAGCCCCACGTCAGACTCTGTGCTGACCTTGTAGAGCCTGCTTGAGATTCTCTCTTTCTCTCCCTCTCTCTCTTCCGCTCCTCTGCTTGTACTCTCTTTCTCTCCAAAAATAAATAAATAAACTTAAAAAAAAAGACAGCCTATCTTAGGGAAAAGATAGACTTAACATGAAATAGGCTTGCATCTGAATTTTGCTTCTACTACCCTTTAAAATAGTTACTTGGATAATTTCTTTTTTAAATTTTTTAACATTTATTCATTTTTGAGAGATGGAAACAGAGTGCTAGCAGGGGAGCGGCAGAAAGAGACACACACACACAGAATCTGTAAAAGGCTCCAGGCTCCTACGCAGAGCTTGAACCTGCAAACCATGAGATCATTACCCGAGCCAAAGTTGGATGCTTAACCAACTGAGCCACCCAAGGGCCCCTGGATAATTTATTTTTTTTCTTTCATAGTTTATTGTCTTTAAACTTCTTTTTTATTTTATTTTTTATGAGATGAAATTCAAATACCATTAAACTAAGCATTTAATTGAATAATTCAGTGACATTTAACATCCTCATAACCTTATGCAACTACCTAGGTCCAAAATATTTTTATCATCACATACCCTCCATCCTTTAAACAGTTGCTCCTTCTCTCCTTCCTGTTAACCCCTGGCAACCAACATCATGTGTTCTATCTCTCTGGATCTGCCTCTTCTAGGTATTTCACATTAATAGAAGCATTCAATAGGCTACATTTTACATCTGACTTTTGTCACTTAGAGTAATCTTTTCAAGGTTCATTGTAACATGCATCATTATTTCATTCCTTTGTATGGTGGATTCATATTCTGTTGTATGCATATACATCAATCTGGTTTATCCATTCACCTGTTAATGGACATTTGGTTTATTTCTATCTTTTGGCTATCATAAGTAGTGCTACTATGAACATGTATGTACATTTATTTGTTTGAATATCTTTTATCAATTCATTTGGGTAAATATCTATGCTGCACCATATGGTAATTCTATATTTAACTTTTTGAGGAACTGCAAAATAGTTTCCACAGTGGCTGAACTAATTTACATTTCTACCAGCAATGTATGAGGGTTTCAATTTTTCTATATCCTCCACAATGCTTGTTATTTCCATTTTGTTACAGTCATCCTAGTGGGTGTGAAGTGGTACTTCACTGTGGTTATAATTTGCATTTCCCTAACATCTATGATGTTAGACATCTCTCCATGTGCTTGATGGCTATTTGTATATTTTCTTCAGGAAACTGTCTACTCAAGTTCTTTACCCATTTTCAATTGGATTATTTGTCTTTTCGTTGTTGAGTTGTAAGATTCCATTATATAGTGTGGATGTTAGACCCTTAACAGATACATTATTTGCAAATATTTTTACCCCATTCTGTTGGTTGTCTTTTTCACTTTCTTAATAACATCTTGTATGTACAAAATTTGAATTTTGATGAAGTCAAATTCATCTACTTTTTTCTTTTGGTGCTCCTGCTTTTTTGTCATATTTGAAAATTCATAGCCATATCCCAGATTATGAAGATTTGTTCCTATATTTTTTTCTAAGAGTTTTCTGGTAATAGCTCTTATAGTTAGGTTACTGATTTGCTTTGACTTAAATATGGTATGAAATTTTCCCCAAGTCATGTAATTTGTTACTGTACAATTGTTCTTACTATTTTATATATTTTTATTTCTATAATACTGGTAGTAAATTTATCACTTTCATTACTAATGAAAGTAATGTTTGTCAGTCAAACTAAAGGTATGTGAAGTTTGTTGATCTTTCAAGAAACTAATTTTTGTTTTGTTGATTCTATCATTGTTTTTCTAGTCTCTTTCATTTATTTCCATTCTACAACTTCCTTCTTTCTGCTACTTTTGTATTTAGTTTTCTCTTCTTTTCCTAGATCTTTAAGGTATAAGGGTAGGATATTGATTTGAGATTTCATTAAAAAAAGATATTTGCTGCTGTAAATTTTCCCCTAGCCCAGATTTCACCACATTTCATTAGTTTTGGTACAATGTGTATTTTTTTTCATTTNTTATAGTTAGGTTACTGATCTGCTTTGACTTAAATATGGTATGAAATAGGAGTTCAACTTCATTTTTTCTGCAAGTGGATATCCAGTTGTTCCAGTGCAATTTGTTGAAAAGACTATTCTTTCCAGCATTGAATGGTCTTGGTCCTCTTGTCAAAAATCAATTGGTTATAGATGCACAGATTTGTTTCTGGATTCTCAATTCTGCTCCATTATATGTATATGACTATCCTTTTGCTAGCCCTATACTGTTTTGATTACTATATCTTTGTAGTAAGTTTTGAAGTTGGAAAGTGAGGGTCTCCAGTTTTCTCTTTCTTTCAAGATTGTTTTAGCTATTCAAGTTTCCTTGCAATTTATATGAATCTGAGGATCAATTTTTCCATTTTTTGAAAAGATAAGTTCATTGGGATTTTGATAGGAGTTGAATAGAATTTGTAGATTCTTTGCGCATGATTGCCATTTAACAATAGTGTTTTTTAAGTCCATGAACATGCATTTTGTTCATTTAAGTCTTCTTTAATTTCTTTTAGCATTATTTTTTAAATTTTAGTTTATGAGTCTTGTATCTCTTTGATTAAATTTATTCCTAGATATTTTATTCTTTTGAATGCCATTGCAAATGAAATTATTTTCTTTATCTCATTTTTAGGTTTTCATTGTTGTTGTGTTGCAACACAATTTTTTTGAATATTTTCATCTTGTACCCTTGCAACCTTACCGANTAAATCTCCTTTTTATTTCTTTTTTTTTTTTTTACTTACTGGTAGGTAAATTGGGGTTACCACCTAGTCCTACTGAGAATATGCAATGATGCAGCTTCTATAGAAAAATTGTTGGCAGTTAGATGCCTAGAATTAGATGTATTCAATAAGTTAGATGTATAGAATTACAATATAACCCAGTGATTTCACTCCTAAGTATATAGTCTGAAAAAAAAAAAATGAAAACAATGTCAAAGAAAAACCTGTAAACAGATGTCCATAGCAGCACTATTCACAGTAGTCAGAGTTGGAAACAACCAAATGTTCAAGTGATGAACCTATAAACAAAATATGGTATATTCATACAATGAAGGATTATTTACCCATAAAAAGTAATGTAGTACTGTAGTATTAATAATTATCCAGAGAATTAGATTAGATAAATAGAAAGATAGATAGATGATAGATAGATAGATAGATAGATAGATAGATAGATAGATAGACAGATAGATGATAGATAGAAAGATGATACAGATAGAGAATTTTTAAGGAAATTTGCTCACACAATTACAGAAGCTGGAAAACTCAAAACTTGCAGGTAGGTTGGCAAACTTGGAAACCCAGTTTGCCCTGGGTTTCACCCAGGGTGAAGATGAAACAGTTATGGGAAATGATGGTGGTAATGATGTCACAACAATGTGAATCTCTTTAATGTCACACAATTAATTTTGCTACTTGTGTCTGAGGACAATCTGCTGTCAGATTCTCCTTTTTCTCAGGATAGGTCTGCCATTTCTTTAAGACCTTCAACAGCAACCTGTTGCCCACCCATATTATGAGAGCAATCTACTAAGGCAAAATCTACTGATTTAAATGTTTATCTCATTTAAATAATGTCTTCTCAGCAACAAATATCTAGGTACTATAATCTATCCAAGTTGACAGAAAATTTACCATCACAAGTACTGATAGACACTATAACATGGATGAATCTTAAAAATATTATGATAAATAAAAGAAACCAGATACAAAAGTCACATATTGTGTGATTCCATTTTTATGAATCCCAAGATTAGGGAAATTCAAAAGATAGANTTTTATTAGTTCTAATATTTTGTGAATTCTTTAGAATTATATATATATAAGATCATGTTATCTCTGAATAGAGAAAATTTTACTTGTTCCTTTCCATTTGAATCACTTTTATTTATTTTTCTTTTCTAATTACTCTGGCTAAAACTCCTAGTGCAATGTTGAATATCTGTGGTAAAAGTGGATATCCATATGTTATTTCTGATCTTAGGAGGAAAGTCTTAAGCCCTTACACCATTAAGCAGGATATTAGCTACGGAGTCTTCATAAATACTCTTAATCATGTTAAGGATGTTCTTTTTCTTCTTCTTTGTTTTCTGAAGTGTTTCTTATCATTAGATGTTGCTGTTAAAGCATTTGTCAAATACTTTTTCTGTGTCAATTGACATAATCATTTTCTCTCCCTTCACTCTATTAACATATTATATTAGTTGATTTTATTATGCTAAATGACCCTTATATTCATGAAATAAATCCCATTTGTTCATATAAAATGTTTTCAATATGCAATTGGATTAATTTGCTCATATTTTGTTGGGGATTTTTGCATCTGTATTTATTAAAGGATATTAATTTGTAGTTTTTGTTGTTTTGTTTTTGGTTCTGTTTTTGTTTGTTTCTTACAGTGTCTGTCTGGCTTTGATATCAGAGTAATGCTGAACTCAAAGTATAAATAAGAGTGTTTGGTCCTCTTTTAGTTTTTGGAAATGTTTGGGAAAGATTGGTTTTAATTTTCCTTTAAGTATTTGGCAGAATTCACCTGTGTAGACATCTAGTCATGGACTTTTTGTTGTTGTTGGAGCATTTTTTTTAATGTTTATTTATTTTTAAGAGAGAGAAAGAATGGAGTAGGGGCAGAGAGAGAGAGACAGAGAGACAGAAGATTCCAAGTGGGCTCTGTGCTGACAGCAGAGAGCCCGACGTGGGGGTTGAACCCACGAACCATGAGATCATGACCTGAGCCGAAGTCAGATGTGTAACTGACTGAGACACCCAAGCGCCCCAGGAGAATTTTTATTATAAGTGACAAAATNCGCAGTTTCCTTTCAAGGCAATAAAATATTCTAGAAATAGATAGTAGTAATGATTGCACAACATTGTGAAAGCACTAGATACCACTGAATTACACACTTTACAGTATAAAATTCTCAAAAGTGAAAAATATCTCAAAATGAGATACCACTTCACTGTTATAAAGTAACAAACAAAAAGAAAAAACAGGAAATAAGATGTGTTGGTAAGGATGTGGAACTTCTGTGCATTGCTAGTCAGAAATTAATGGTGTAGCCACTGTGGAAAACAGTATGTAATTCCTCAAAATATTAAACCTAGAATTACCATATCATCCAGCAATTCCAATTTTGCATATATATCCAAAAACAGTAAAAGCAGGAACTCAAACAGGTATTTGTACACCCATTTTCATAGTATTGTTTATAATAGCAAAAAGGGGGGGCAACACAAGTATCCATTGATGGAGTAACAGATAAAAAATGTATGATATATATATATATCTCATATATATATCTCATATATATATATCTCATATATATATACATATATATGAGAGAGAGAGAGAGAGAAATTCATGGAGACATAAATGAAATGGTGATTGTCAAGGGCTGGGGCAAGGNAGATCATGACCTGAGCCGAAGTCAGATGTGTAACTGACTGAGACACCCAAGCGCCCCAGGAGAATTTTTATTATAAGTGACAAAATTATCAAGAGACTTTATTTCTTCTTGAATCAGTTTTGGTAATTTTGTTATTACTGGAAATTTGCCAATTTTCCCCAAGTCATGTAATTTGTTACTGTACAATTGTTCTTACTATTTTATATATTTTTATTTCTATAATNATATATATATACATATATATGAGAGAGAGAGAGAGAGAAATTCATGGAGACATAAATGAAATGGTGGTTGTCAAGGGTTAGGGCAAGGGAGAAATGGAGAGTAAAAAGTATTTAATGGTATAGAGTTTGACTACCCTAGGTATCTAATATAAGTGGAATGACACAATATTTATTCTTTATGACTAGTTTACTTTACTTAGCATAATGTTGTTGTCAGGGCTCACCCATGGTGATGGCTGCTCAATAATGTGAATATACATGATGCCACAAAATTGTACACTTATAATAGTTAGAATGAAAAATGTTATGTGTATTTTATCACAGTTAGATATTTTTAGAATACTGAATTTTTTATTATGTACATTTCCCCCTTTCCTCACTCCAAAAATGTGATATAGCAGGATATTATTGAACAATATTTACATGTGAGAAGTGGAGGAACACAGATAAATAAGCTCTATACTGATATTTAAATGACTTAGAGTCTAAGCTCTGACTCTGCTAATTGACACAAGTCAAGCACAATCTCACAGACTCAGCAGCACCCTTTGTAGAATGCTGATATTATCTCTCTGTGCATCCTAGATTTGGCACATGGACACTCATAATAAAAGGTAGTTGTTGCTGCTTATTGTTATCCCCACCACTTTCTGGTGATACTGTCATTATGTAAATTCATTTGTATAATAGAGTATATCTTATGACTATATGATGACACATTCCATAGTAGGTAAATGACTTACTAAAGAAACATTTTCTGACTGCCTATTCTCTACTACACACATGATGGGTAGAATCTAGCTTGGGGAAAATAGACAAAAAAATAAATGGCTAAATTGCTGGGATGAGTGAATAATATATTATGAGGGCAAAATAAAGGGAATTATCATTTTCTTTGGGCACCAGGGATTTCAGAGAAAGGTGGTGTTGATGTGGACTGGGGATATCAGAGATGATTTCAAGGAGGAGGCTGAACCCAAACTGTGCCTGCAGGACATGGAGGAAGCAAACTAGGTTGTAAGAAAGTTAGCAACAGTGATGATCTGGGATTGGGAATGGGCCAGGCTGTACCACAAAAGGGTAGGAGCCTGGTGGTGGTGAGTCTTGGGTACCCATCAGTGGAAGAAAGTGGAGAAAGAATAATTGACTGAGGTTATGAAGAACCATGAAGGGCCATAATAAGACATTCTTTAGGTAATACAGAATGATGGAGAATTCTTCAGCAGGAGGGAACCCTTAGCAAACCAACCTAGAAGAAGATCAATATTAAATGCTTCATGATCCAAAGCATTAGGCTGTTTATATTTGATCCCCACTCTACCTCCTACTACCCATATGAACTTGGGCAAATTATTTAAACTCTATCTACCTCTCTATATTGTTATGTAAAATGAAACTAATAAAAACACCTGTCTCAAAGGACTATTGTGGAAGCTAATTGAGATCATGTATGTAAAGTTCTTAGTTCTATAAATAATAAGTGCCCAGTAAATGCTAGCTGTTATTGTTATTGTATGCAGGGAGAACTAGAAAGTGGAAATTTTTAAAGCAAAGAAACCAACTAGACATTATTTCTAAGTTCCATCAGAAGAGAACTGTACATTGATTTTGGGCATTGGAAAAGACAAAGAACAGAAAGAAGACTTCACAGTTTTCAGCATAAAGAGGCTCAGGACATCATTCCTTCATCTTCTTTTATTTTCCCCATCTCTCTATTTTATTGACCACAGCTCTAGGGAATTATTCATATTCCTCTCCATTCTTTGTGTTTTAAAAATAAAGCATATTGATAACATAGGTGACAAAAAGCAGATTACCTAATGAGTAGAGTATGGTAACAGTTGAGTTTTCATTATGGGTCTGCCTGTATGACCTTGGTGAGGTAATGCACCTTCTTAAAGGTCAGGCTTTGATTTTTGATCGATAAATGTACAAGGTTGGTTTATCTAGCATTTTCCATGTTGCTTTTAGGGGATGCTAATGGGACTGCCAGAAAAGTGGCCACTGTTCAAATAAGTTTACAAAATGTTTGATATTTTCTTTGTAGAGTTTTAAAATGCACAATGGCATGCTAAAGCCTCTAGAAATGTATGCAATAAAAATGCCTGTGGAATTGTACTCATATTAACATCTATTGACTTACTTGAGTATGGAGCATACAATCATCCAACAGAGCCATATGACAAGGAGTCACAAGCTAGGAAACTCTGGATTAAGATGCCCCATGGGCTTCCGAAACCAAGCAAGCCTCAATTTATAATGCAATAGTATCCACTGTGGTTGCAAACAGGCTGCTAGTGCTACAGTGATAGAGAAAGTGGCTAATGTAAGAGCTTCTCTCCTTCCTCTTTTACCTCTGCACAATGTCCTTACAAGTGAGGAACAGAGTATATTTAATACTTTCAGAGTTAAAATGCAAGAGGGGGCCCTGAAGGCAATGTTTAATTGCTGATTTTTGAAAGAGAGGGGAAAGAAAAAGTCCTTCCCTGCAAATGTCAAATGTATCATACAGATATTTTCTCACAATGGAGGTTGTTTTGGACAGTTTTGAAATCTAGAAGGCAGGGTGAAAGGGGATCTTTCTAATTTCTTTTCATTTTCCCAGGTAATAAAACTCCCAAATGAATTACTCAACTGTCCCCACTTCCAGGCTATTAACCTATGAACACTCCTGCAGACGGCCTCTTTTATCCCCGGGAAGGAACCCTGGATGGACCAAGCACCAGGCAAACAGTGCCTCTCTCCACTAAAGAGCTGCCACTGATATTACTTCTCCTTACCTTTAGTCCAAGTGCTTATTTCTTAAAATGAGAAATAGACATTGAGAGAAGACCTCTCTGAGAAGGTGACAGAAAGGGCTTCATTCAATCTGGAGGGTGACAAAAGAAGAAGTGTGACAAAATAACTGACTCTAAGGGCCACGAGAGGCTAGACAAGGAAAGGGCTGCTTGTTCTCATTAGGAAATTGAAATGGACTTGTGAGGACTGGCTTTGAGTGAAGAGGTATGTTTTGAGATTAAATACTAAAAGAAAGTGAAAAAGAGAACCCCCCAAAATATTAATACAATGACTGGATGGATGGATGGAGGTATATAGATGCGTAGAGAGTGGATGGATGGAGGATAGATGGAGACCTCATCTGAAACTGATGGACAACTGACTATGCTCAGGGGTGACAAAAATTTTTAGGTTAACAGTAAAATTGTTAGAACTGTCCCTCTCAACAATGGGACCTTTAAGCTAATCTGCCATGTCAATCACATCCACTCTAATAATTATGATATTGAATACATAATGATAATATGTTTTTGTTTTTGGCATATATGTAACCTGACATATTATCCTGTTTTTTTTTCTCTTATGGATTCTTTGAGCTAAATATCATGTCTCACATTTTATATGTACAGAAATTGGGGTTAAGATCCCCTATTCGTTGAAATTGATACCAACAATTTTTAAAGCATACTTTTATGCATGAGTAGAAACAAAAAATCAGGGTTATTATACTGGTAAGATAGATCCCAAATTTAGAAATGTTAAAAAAAGGAGGATAGAGTGTGTTCAAGTGAATGAAATACTGCAGTTTGGGCAATGTGACTGCAGCACTCAGCAGGTGTGAGAGAGGTGCAGGTTTTGAAGCTGGATGTGCTTGACCTTAAAACCTATATGCCTGTACTTGCAGCAGCCATTTGAGCAGTTTCTCCCTGGCCCCACCTGCCCTGACCAGTTTGGGTCTGTGTCCTATCCGAGGCTTGACGCCCCTCTGGTTCACAGTCCTACTCCTGCCCTTGCACATGGCCTTTGACACCTCCTCCAGCTTTTATGTTTAGTCCCTTTTCCTTCAAACCACCTCAGAACTAAACCCCATGGCTGGACATCTTAGACATGATAAAATGAAATGTACTAGCCAGGTGCCCTGAGACATAGATGAGAAAGTAAATAGTTTACTGGAAAGTTAGCATTAGATATGTAAAGTACTAAATATTCTCTCATACTGAATTGTCTGTATGTCTTAAATACAAAACCAGAACATTTAAGCTGCATATAAACAGATTGAGTTTGGACCACCCACGCCTACATTTAACTGGTCCTGTCATTTAAAAATCCCATCTGTGGGTGGAGCAGAGAAATGGTTTACATAAGACCTCATGTGGATGCTCATGACTCATGCAACAGTTTAGGAGTCTAGCTCAAACACAAACATTTCCCTTAACAATTATGGATAATTCAGTTATCAATTTGTTTAGAAAAATAGCTTAAATCTCTTATTGATTTCAGGTATCAGCAATATCTTGGAAATCATTATTTTGACAGGTTCAGAATTACCAATAGGAGCACTAAGATTTGGGACAAACCCATGTCTTCCTCTTTATGTTCTGCATAATTCTATAAACTTGCTTCTTCTTCCTTCCTTGTGAACTGAAGAATCTGAACTAATTGTTCAGATATTCAAATCTTCTCCTACCAACTCTAGAGAAATATGGTGAGGTAGTGGAAAGTTGGAAAGAAATTTAACAGACCCTTCCACTAACTGTCTTTGTCATTGGGAGCAAATAAAGGAGACTGTTCGAACCTCAGGGTTACCACCTATAAAATCAGACCAGTAATTCTTGCCTGGAAGAGCTGTTGTCATCACTTAATGGCATAAAGCATATAAGACATCTGGCATGTGACCAGTAATTTCCACTTACTGGGATTTCATTTCCTCCTTGGGACTTGAACAAAAAATTCTAGGCATGGTTGTTCCAGATTTTTATGAGGCTAGACTTGCATCTTTTCATTGCAAAATAATTTAGGAATGTATCATCCCATAGGAAAACAATTTGGGGAGTTGTTAAAGTCTGCTATTTGTGGAAATCACTTGCATACAGTATAATCGCATCCAGTCAGCCTTTTTCTTGGAAGTATTTGAACTAAGATGTGATTTCTCTCCTATCTCAAGCCACCATCCTACCTCTGTGCTCTTTGCAGTCAAGCTTTGAAGGGAGTTGCTCATACTCTTTTATCTACAACCTCGGCACTCTTGCTTCATGGCTTTTGCAATCCAGCTCTCACCTTTACTATGCCTGTGAAGAGCACCCCATTGTGTCATGAGGGAGCTCCTGATTCCCACATCCCATTCTCCCTAATAGACACTGGATCCCTGTTTCTGATGGATTGAGCTTATTGGGCTCAATCTGTCACATAGATTTGACAGAATTTTAGGAGAAATTATCTTCACTATGCTATGGAGTTGAGCAGTGTTTTCTTACTCCAGTATTTAATTAATTGTCTCCTATGTGCCAGGAAATCTATTAGACATATAGTGTTCCTTATCTACATTTTAAAAAATTTAATGTTTATTTTTGAGAGAGATACAGTGTGTGAGTGGGCGAGGGGTAGAGAGAGAGGGAGAAACATAATATAAAGCAGGCTCCAGGTTCTGAGCTGTCAACACAGAGCCTGACATGGGGCTTGAACCCACAAGCCATGAGGTCATGACCTGAACTGAAACCAAAAGTCAGTCTAAGCCACCCAGGCACCCCACATTCAATATCTACATTACTTCTATCAGTTCTTCACGCCTTGTTACTGTAATGGAAACATTATCTCCAGGAGACAAAGAGGGTGAGCTTTCAGCCTTTGCCCTTTGTTCTGAGAGGCTCCTTCCCACCTCTAGTTTGGGAGGAAATGGAGGTGTTATGCATTTCCGATGCTAACTACACATAGTGAGACCAGACTTCATGGGTTAAAGACTCAGTCCTCCACGAGACTCCTCTCACCACAGACATAGCCTCAAATTCACATTTCTGACCAAATGGCTACATATGTGGGTTCCTACCTCTTATCAGGTTTGATAATATGCTAGAACAACTCACATAGCTCAGGAAAGTAGTCTACCTGAAAATACAGTTTTATTACAATAAAGAGATAGAAACCTGCACCAGCAAAAAGGAAAGAAGGACAGTGTGAGGTCTGGGAGGACCACAGACACAAAGCTTCTGTCTCCTCTGGGCATGTCACCCCCCAACACCAATACATTTCATGAAGCAGAGAAGCTCACCTGCATCCTGGTATCCAGGATATTTACATGGGCATGATTGATTACATCACTACCGTATTGAACTCAACCCCAGCACCCTGCCTCTCGGCATGGGGCTGATGTTAGTGACTCAAAGCCCCAACCTTACAATCACACAGCTGGTCTTGACAGTATGGCCACTTCCCATCCGGAAACTATCTAAGGGCCCAACATTACTCACCACATTAGCATGAACTCAAGTGTCCAGGGTTTGAGGGGACCACCGTGAATAACAAAAATTCCTATCACTTATGTAATTCTAAGGACTTAGAGGTTATCTCTCAGGAACTGAAGACAGGCCAGACAAATTTATTATACAACAGGACATTTCTTTTCTTACCCTGTTCAGTAACTTTGTCTCATTTCTCGATGTTCCAAATAGGCTATGATTATTCTGCTTGGTGTTTCAAGCCAAATCTAAAAAGAACTTAAACTAGCTAAACATTAGATGGGTAGTGATACATTTTTTAAAAGCTTTATTTTCCTTGATCCCAAAGACTGAAAACAAAGGAATGTTTCTGGAATAGAGATATTCATGTACAATTGAGAACAAAGAAACAAGAAAAGGATGCAGAAATGAAAAAAAGTGATGCAGATATGTGCCATTGCCATCCCAGGACATTGCACATTCTGAAGCATCAGAAGTAAGTGGAAGAGAGGCACCTGGGTAGCCCAGTTCGTTAAGCATCTGAATCTTGGTTTCAGCTTAGGTCATGAGCTCATGGTTCATGGGTCCAAGCCCTTCATCTCTGACAGTAAGGGGCCTGCTTGGGATTCTCTCTCTCTCCCTCACTCTCTGCCCCTCCACTTTTCCCTCTCTCTCTCTCTCTCAAAATAAATAAATAAACTTAAAGAAAAAGAAGTAAGTGCTGAANCTCAAAGGAATGTTTCTGGAATAGAGATATTCATGTACAATTGAGAACAAAGAAACAAGAAAAGGATGCAGAAATGAAAAAAAGTGATGCAGATATGTGCCATTGCCATCCCAGGACATTGCACATTCTGAAGCATCAGAAGTAAGTGGAAGAGAGGCACCTGGGTAGCCCAGTTCGTTAAGCATCTGAATCTTGGTTTCAGCTTAGGTCATGAGCTCATGGTTCATGGGTCCAAGCCCTTCATCTCTGACAGTAAGGGGCCTGCTTGGGATTCTCTCTCTCTCCCTCACTCTCTGCCCCTCCACTTTTCCCTCTCTCTCTCTCTCTCAAAATAAATAAATAAACTTAAAGAAAAAGAAGTAAGTGCTGAAGAAGGTCCTGGATTTAACATTTGGATTCTCATTTTTCTCATTTATAAAAGATTCATGTTATAGGACTGATGTAAAGACTAAATGAGATGGTATATTTAGGGCCCTGGTGTACAGCTCACCCTACCAGGAGATCAGCAGTAGTAGCTATTATTACGACTATCATTACAGCACAAAGAATACAAATGCAAGTTCTGGCACAAACCACTGGAATAATCCTGGCCTTCTTACTGTGCAGCACCTAAACATGGGCAATCACTTTAAAATTTCTGTTTCTGTTCCCTCCTCTGTGAAATGAGGGTAATGAATATGGTTACCAAAAACGGTTTTTATTTTTTATTTTTTTTTAAATGTTTTATTTATTTTTAGGAGAGAGAGACAGCGTGAGCAGGGGAGGGTCAGAGAGAGAGAGGGAGTCACAGACTGAAACAGGCTCCAGGCTCTGAACTGGCAGTCAGCACAGAGCCCAACGCGGGGCTCGAACCCACGATCCGTGAGATCACGACCTAAGCGAAAGTCGGACGCTTAACCGACTAAGCCACCCAGGCGCCCCCCAAAAACAGTTTTTAAAAGGACCTATATGGTCTAATATACTTAGCACAGTGCTTCAATAAAGTGAATATTTTTAAATGGTAGTTATTTTTATTGTTTTCAAGTATCTTTCCTACACTTGGAGTCTGGAGATGGTTTCAAAACCAAGGGCCTCATCTAAGCAGCCAAGGAATCTTGGGTTTGCCTCTCCCTACTCTAAGCCCCAAGTTCTACGTCTATTAACAGAGGCCATTGGAATAGATGGTTTAGAGCCTTTCTAAGAGTCTCTCCACTGCCAACATAAAACAAAATTTAAAAAAAATATATTAAGGAGTGCCTGGGTGGCTCTGTCGGTTAAGCGTCCAACTTCAGTTCTGGTCATATCTCGGAGTTTGTGGGTTCGAGCCCCGTGTTGGGCTTGTGCTGACAGCTAGCTCAGAGCCTGGAGCCTACTTCAGATTCTGTGTCTCCCTCTCTCTCTGACCCTCCCCTGCTTGTGCTGTCTCTCTCTGGCTCAAAAATAAATTAAAAATATTTTAAAAAATTTAAAAACAGAGTCTTTCCACTGCCATTAAAGTAAAATATTCTGTTAAAGAACAAAAAATATTCATGATGCCTGTTCAAGCACAAAAAGGCCGACTTTATTAAAGGGAGGCCATTGTGGTAGGTGCATGGACCACTTCAATGGAGTCTTACATTTGGGGAGAGAGACTGGGCTCAACCCTGAATACAGCCTGGGCAGGAGAGGATTTATAACCTATGATCAGGGTAGAGATCAGAGGATAGAAAATTTCTATAAGAAAACATTGGGGGCAGAAGGGATTCTGGCTAAAGCGACCTAACAGGACTTTTGCTGAAGACAGACCACTGTGATCAGATCTTACCTGGAAGATAGTGCGTGATGAGGAAACTCATTAGACATCAAAGGTAATCAGATGAGGGGGGCAGCGGTGAGTGTGCAGGATCCTAGTTAAAAACAACTTAGCAGGATTCTTACTAAAGTCTAATAATGCAGAGATAAACATGGAAGTCCAAAAGTCATGCTTACTTGAAAAGTTCAGAGGGGCCTGAGCAGAGGGTGGTCAAGGAGAAAATCTTCACCGTTGTTCCATGGGGTCAAGACCAGGAAGCTTTTGAGAGTAAGAGGGTCACCGCTGGGTGCCTACCTAGAGGCAAGAATGCTGCCTGGACCTGTCTCATCTGGCTGCCAAGCTGGGCCTGGCATTTTCTCAGCCATGTCTGTTAAAAGCCTAGAGCTTGGCAGACTAGTTTCTGCCCATCTTGGTCTTCTTCCTGCAACCTCCAACCCAACTAAGAAAACAAGACAACAACAAATCAACCAAAACAACTGATTCATCAGTTTCTTGTTGCTGTCTCAATTCTGCTTCTTTAGAAAACGTTTTTTCAACAGAACCCCCAAAAAGCTGCTACAAGGAGAAGAGGACTGGAACAGGAGTTATAAACAGGTAAAGGGCATGCATAAAGTTCTTATTATGAAAAAGTACCACTTGAAGACTGGGTTACTTTTTCATTAAAATTCCCATTTCTTAGTTCTCAGGCCTTTTAGCTTGAGAACTGGCATGCTCAGCCCCCAGGGAGGTAATTAAGGGGGAAAAAGCAGTTATTCAGTTGAGAGATAGACAGAGGGGCTGGCAGTTCAGCCTTGGATGTTTTCACTGGATCTGAATCCCCCCGAGGATGGAAAGTGCCAGCTATTTTTACACTGGGATCCCTTAGCCAGCAGCTTTCTTTATGGAAAGAAAGTGTTGTGGGGCTTCCACTGACCCCCTCAGGGGTGGTGCTGCTTACAACTAACATCAATAGCTCCTACTTCCAAACCAAATCTCTTAGCCACTCATTTAATTCACACAGGAAATCCACAGGTAGGCACTCGGGTCT
>NW_027532067.1:58951-84476 GCF_008692635.1 Crocuta crocuta
TTTTTTTTTTTTTAAGTAAACTGAGATTCCAAAAAAGTTAAGTTACCTGCTCAAAGAATGTTCATTCTTTTTTCCCATTGAATTTTCTGTCCATGATCTGCTCCTCTCCTTCTCCCTCAAGCCCTCCTCCTTCCCCTCTTCTTACCCAATCTCCCCATCACCCCCAACCCCTACTCCTCCTCTTCCTCCTTTTCTATCTCTCTGTCTTTCTCTCTCTCTGTTTCTCTATCTCTCTATCACACACACACACACACACACACACTACTGGGCACACCAAGAAATGACCTGCTTAGTAATATTTGCCAAGAATTCCAAAGGGAGGGAGTGACAACACAGGCCACAGGCATTACTGTCATTGTCCTAGAAAATGGCTCCTCTTAGGAGGAAAGCCCTGCCTCATGTATCAAATTTAGGGTCTGAGAGTTAGGGAATGTCAAAAGTGGAAATGAGTAAGGGTATGTCTCTTTAGATTTGATACCTGTTCTGCACAAAGATGTCTCCTTTCATGACCTTCAGTTCTGTAGGAGTTATACAGAAGCCCATTTAGCCACTTAGAACATTTTCAGCCCCACTATCAACCTTGCCAAGGACACTAGCCCTTTGCCCACTTCCTGCTATTGTGCAAAATATGGTAAATAGTGGAAGACACACATTTCTTTTGCCTTATTAATGATTGGGAAAGTGACCACAACATGAGCCCAATAGACCAGAGTGAGGGACCACTGACATGATCCCTGTCATGTTTAATGGCAGCCTTTGCATTCTGTAGGATCTTGCAGAAAATATAAATCTGGTAATATCTGCAAGTCAGGCTCTCTAAATATGTACATGCTAGGCAGCACAGCCTTAGCCTTGACCCCGTTTTGTTATCCTTATGGAAGTACAGTGCACAAGGCTTTTTAAAACCTGTGGTGACTTTAAATGTGTCTTAGAGTCATTTAACACATCTCCCTACATGAGGTGGAGTCTAAATCCCCTCTCCTTGAGGGCCACTTGGGTGGCACAGTCAGTTAAGTTCATGACTCTTGATCTCGGCTCGGCTCAGGTCATGGTCTCACCATTTATGAGTTTGAGCCCTGCTTCAGGCTCTGTGCTGATGGTGCGGAGCCTGCTTTGGATTCTGTCTCTCCTTCTCTCTGACCCTCCCCAGCTTGTGCTCTCTCTCTCTCTCTCTCTCTCTTAAAATAAAGTAATAAACATTAAAAAGTTAAATTCCCTCTCCTTGAATGTGGACCGCCTCAGTGATTCACTTCAACTGAACAAAATTTGATGATGCTGGGTGATGTCCGAGGCTAGGTCACAAGAGAAAGTATAAGTTGGCTCTTTTTCAAAACTTCTCATGGAATCCAGCTGCCAGGCTGTGAGAAAGTCCTTGCCACACACAGAAGTCATGTGAAGATATTCTAGGCAACAACATCCCCCTGAATCCCAGAATCATCACCAGACATGTGAGTGAGTGAGGAAGCCTTTAAGATGACTCCAGCCTAGAAATCCCCTGACTTCACTTGCTTATGAGGCCCTGAGAATCACCCACTATGCCTATGCAATTCCCAGATATTTACTTTCCCAAGCTACTAAGTTTGGAGTACCATATTAGAAAAAGGATGTTTGGGGTTCAGGTGGCTGGAGGTGCATGATGTATGAACTACTTGTGCTACAAGAAAATTCTCTGAATAAATGAAATAATCTAGCTGTGATTAAGTGTGGTTCATTAGGATTGTTTGAGCCCACATGACCAATTGAGGGAGAATGGATCAGAAAGCTTGGCTGGGACTTAACAACTTACCCTCTGGAATGACTTATGTGGCATTATTTCCTTTGGATAAGAAATCTCCCCCAGGTCACACTGGGTGCTGTGGGTGAGCCCCACTGCCTGATGTTGGTTGTGTATCTAGAATGGCATGCCACCACTGGGTTTCCTAGCTCAGATGGAAGGAACACCAGGTGTTCCTTCAGTCTGAAAGCACAGGGCTCTCACACCAGCTGCTTTTAATTCTTTCTAGCCAGGTCTGAATGTCCTCAGGTGATGGTCAGAGAAGGGATCTCCCATCTGATTACTTTGTGGTGATGTCTGTCATAGTTTTCTTCACTACCCTCTTACCCACAGACGTCTTGTGGATGCACTTCCTGCTGCCCAGAGTGTTGGAATGAGATGTGCTCTGTCAGGTCTTCAAAGATCACAGTGGAGGGAAGTCTAGCTCCCTATAGCACTGCAGCTTCAGGATCAGATAATAACGTCACGCTTCACATTCAGTTGTGGGATCTTCAAAAGGGCTACAGAAATGTGCTGTTTTCTGCACCCTGTGCTTTTTGGAGATGTCAGTCTGAGAATGAGCTTTGCTGCCAACCTCATCTCCCTCTGACTCAGGTATAAGTCTAGAAGGGCTGTGTCAGTAGCCCTATTCCAAAATGCCCTACTACTTGACTCTGACCTCTGGTCTCATGCTAGACTTTTATGCTTCAGTGTTCTAGACCAATGGGCTCTCCAACCTCCACTTCATGCTTCCCATACTGAGCTCATGATCTCAGGGTCAAAACATTACTACAGGATGTGAACGTGCCACATGAACAAGGGCCTCTTCTTTGAGGTTAACCCTTACCTGCAGCTTGATTGGACAACATTCCTCTTCTCCCTTTGATTCTGGCACGTCTGTCCTAGTAAATCAGGAATGCCATATTTTATTGATTCTAATATGCACATTTTCCCCACATTTAACATCTCTGAAATAGAGAGGACTTTGCAATTAACACCTGCTCAAATCACCTTTTCTTCCAGAGTGATACACAAAATGATTTTATAATTAATAACATCTTAGATTTGATGGTATAGGCTAACAAAAGATCAAATTACCTAAGGTGGGAAAGATTTAGGCTAGAAGCAGGAGTTCTAAACCTTGAGTCTACAACAGAATCACCTAGATGGCTTTGAAAATAGACACTGCACCTACAGTTCCCCTGGGTCTAAGGAGGGCGCTGAGAATGTGCATTTCTAACATTCCAAACTGCACTGGCTTAAAGCATTTCTGCTCTGTGGCATCCCCCGCCACACACACACACATATTGACCTCAAGCCTCTTACCCCAGTGTTGTGCTTGAGAGAGATGGAGTGCCTCTGCTTTCCCCCACTCCATGCTCTCTGCTTCATTCTCCCTCTGCTGCCTCATGGAAGACTAAAGCTGGGTTCATTTTTTTTTATCTTCAATCATTTATTGTCTGGAATGAGCAACATCCGCAGCTCCTCGTTACCCTTATGACTTTTCAGTGTTTCATTTTTCCACTTATACCTTTGATAGAGTAATGACTACAGATTTTTCAATTATATTCCTAACTTCCAGAATGCCTTGGGACTCTCTTATATGCATCGTTCCTTTTGCTAGAATGGGAGGCACACTGAGACTATGATGATATACTACCAGTACACCTCCGTGATGGAAGGAAACAAGATGGTGAAGATGTGGAGAAACCAAATCTCTCCTATATTTTCAGGGGCAGTGTAACATGGAATAGCCACTTTGTATTTTTTTTTAAAGAAGGAGATATTGTGATTTCTCATAGAGTTAAATATTACCTACTCAACCCAACAGTTCTGCCAGCCACAGTACAGGGTGCTGAGTTAATTTCGAATTTCAGGAAAAATAGTTGTTTTATTTTTGTTTTGGTTTTGGTATAAGAATTCCTGGTAAAATGTTGCATGAGGGTATTCTTATATTAAAAAAATAGTTTATCTGAATTTCAAATATAATAGCTTTGTATTTTTATTTGTTATATCTGGAAACCCTAATTTTATCCAGGTTAAATAAAAACATGCCTCCCCAACACACACAAAAGACCTCATACAAAACTTTCATGTTAACTTTATTCAAAATAGTTTGAAAATGGAAATAGCACAGATATCTATGAACATAAATGTGGATAAACAAACTGGTATATTCATATAGTGAAATATTACTTATAAATAAAAAGAACAAACTGATAGATGCAATAATATAAAGTATTCTCAAAATCAGGGTGCTGAATAAAAAGTTCAGAGTTTTGATTTTTGTCAGAACAAAGAATGCTTTCCCTCTGTGTGAATGGGGTGGAGAGGGGTTGTGAAGGGCAGGAGGATGGAGTAATGTTCTCTATCTTAATGAAGACTTGTGTTACAGGCTGTATGCACCTGCAAAGACTCATAGGACAGTATCCTTAAAGTCCCTGCATTCCACCCTGTGTAAATCTTGGCTGTGAAAAAAGAGCCACAAACAAATACAGAGCTCTTGTTAGTGATAAGCACAGTGAATCTTTTGGGATGACCTGTCAAGATATCTGAACTCTGAAAAGAATAAAAAAACAAAACAAAACAAAACAAAAAAAAACCACACCAAGATGGTTTAATGAATAGATAGATGGAAAGAAACTGGTTAAAATCAATAAAGCAAAATGTTAATTATGGAATTTAGGTGATGGGTACACAGGTATTCACTACAAAGTTCTTTCAAGTTTTCCATACGAAAATTTTTGTAATGTTGGACAATGGAGTGGGAGAGCACAACCTTGGCATGTTTCTTTATTTTTAATATTTTATTTATTTGTTTTTGAGAGAGAGAGCATGCACAAGCAGAGGAGGAGCAGACAGAGAAGCTGAACAGAGGATCCAAAGAGGGCTCTGTGCTGACAGCCCAATGGGGGGTTCAAACTCATGAACCGTGAGATCATGACCTGAGCCAAAGTTGGACACTTCACTAATATCCCCAGGCACCCATCAATATTTTATTTTTTTAAATAATCTCTGCACCCAACATGGTGCTCAAAATTACAACCCCCTGAGATCAAGAATTGCATCCTCTACCAACTGAGCCAGCCAGGCACCCCTGGTATGTTTCTATTTCCCCCATTTCTGGCATAATTTGTGGAAATGAACACTTTAAAAATATTTCTAAAAAGGAAAGGCACTCTGTGCATAATTGTCAGAATGTTGAGTCCCTTGTAAGTTCTAAGTATGTGTTCGACTATGGAGTGGGATGTGTGTTTTCTCTTTGCGTATCTAGCTTCATAATTAGACAAGTGGCATCTTTGACCACACCCAGGTATTCACAGGCAGCAGCTGCACACTGAGGGTTATACCAGTACCATGTCTGCACCCTGCTCAGGGGATGGCAGAACTTAGGCTCTCATTTCCAAGCATCCTTGATGAGCAAGATGCTGAAATCCATAGAACACATGTGCACTCTATGCCAGGGTGCTGATGAAGAATAAGGAAAAGCCATATTTTGAAATCAACAAGGGAAGAAAAGATTTTTCAGGGGGTTCTAATTGCGCCTTCTTGTAGGCTTATTTTGTAAACCAGTAAGCCATACTAATATGACAGAACCTAAATGGGGAAATCAACTGAAAATGCTTTGCAGGGATTTATTTTCATTTTGCTCTAAACCAAATGTCTGTGCTCATTAAACAGACTTGTTGTGTGATAATTTATCTCAGGCTCTGGGCACACATTCACTCCCCCAGAAAAACTGACCCTCGGTATAATTGACTATGGAAACAAGAACACATTAGTTCAGCCCTGAATCCTGAGCCCAGTGTTGATCTATCTCCAGAGGCAGGACTGGAGACAAAGGTCCCACACTGGACTCTGCAGGCCAGTCTGCTTTCCTTCCCTTTGCCCCCTCCCCGCTGCTGCATCTAGGGCCTCAATGCAGGCCAACTCAGAGCTGCATCACCCCTCTTGGGGGTGGGCCACCCCAATCACTTACAGGACACACCCATAGCCCCAGGGGCAGCCTGCTCACTGGCTGGAGCTTTGGCTCTGAGTTGGACTTGGATCCAGTCACAGTTCTGACACACACTGTTGCTGTGATCTATGCTGGGGGAGAGAAACCCTACCTCATGCTATTGAAGAGATCAAAGGGGGAGGGAATGCAAGTGTCCTAGACGTAGGAGATAACAATAATAAAAACAACTTCCATCGCAATTGGATCTTTACTTGGTGCCAATTACTGGGGCAAGTTTTCACTGCTGAGGCAAGTTTTCACTGCTGGGGCAAGCATTCCTTTGCTGGGGCAAGTTTTCACTGCTGCTGCCTTGCACAACAGCCTGCATTGAGTTACAGGTTAGCTCCTCTGTATCCCCACACCTTCACTCTACAAGGGAAGAAGTGATTAGGTTTGGGAGCAAGAATTGGGTGCATGTGGCTCAGTTACTGCCTCCTTATTTCCTGAGATCTGCCTACCCATGAGAGTCCTCATTTGGCTCAGTCCCTTCATGCACGGGCTCCCAGGCACAGGTTCTGGGGAAGGAAGAAGTCCCCCTTGCCTGTGATTGAATGGGGAGGTGCAGCTGGGGAGCAGTGGGAGGATGGTCCTCACCTGCAGCTCTGTCACTGTGCATGGCTTCCCTCTAATTATCTGAGTCCTCCCCTTTACACAGAGAACACAAGACTAAGGAACTCTGCACCAACGGAGCAAGCAGAATGGTGGTGTGAGCTCTGTCATAGCAGAAGTGTAGCACTGAGATGACATTGCCACAGTCCCTACAGCAAATGGGTGGAGAGCTAAGTTGCCTTTGACAAGTGGGAATAGAGCAGACACTTTGGAGACTTAGGACAAGGGAGAGGCTTGCGGGGCAAAAAACTGAGTTCATAAAACCAACAGGACTTGGATTGAGCTTTGCTGGATGGTGAATATATTATATAAGTTGGTGATTCAAGCCAATTATGATGGAGGTAATTTCCTCCATGTTGTCAACAGGCTTGGCCAGGCTGTTCACCACCATGTGAATTTCAGCCAGATGAAGTATAACCCTCACAGTGGTCTCCCAGCAAACCCCAGGGGCAGACACCACTGGTGTCCAGCCTGTCCATACTTCCTCTGCGGCTTCTCTTGCATCTTCAGACCCTCCAAAGGATTTCACTAAATAAAAGACTAAGATGTGCTCTCCAGCCTGCTGCATGTGATGTACCTACAGGGCATGGTCGTCACGGACATGCTCACCAGGACCTTCAAACCTGGAGTCAGGTGTTCCAGAAGGTTCTACTTCAGAGGTTCTGAAAATAGAGCATTAGACACTTTGGTTGTGTATTCATATTCCTTCACTTCATTGTTTTCTATTTTTTACTATAAAGCATTGTAACCATGCAAGAAATTGTAGAGAATAATATAATGAACATCATTTACTCACCACCAGCTTTGGTAAGTTTCATTATGTTTCCCATTATCTTCAGAGTTTTTAAAACATGATCTCAGGGCTATACATATCCCTGCCTGAGGTGTAGTAACATCTGTGAATGTAGCATTTGTGTCAAATAGCAAAAGCAACTTTCCTGCATATATTACTATCCTGAAAATATAAAGTACTAATTTGTAGTTTAAAAATTTTTTAAATATATAATGTGATGCTCTCTTCTTTACATTTACTTTTACAGTTACTAGGATATTTTTGAATACATAATAAAATTTAAATCTTTCATAGATATATTAAGTTGAAATCTTTGAAATTCCTGTTTTTGTATCCTTAAAACAGTAGAATATTGGCATTTTCATATTCAATATGAATATTGAAATATTTCATATTCAATATTCAAACTAATAGCTCTAGTTAATTAATTTTAAATAATTTTATATTGTATGGTATGTCATATCTTATTTATACATTTTAATGATGATGCATTTAGGGTATGTCTAATTATCTCCCATTCTGCTTTTATAACAGCTTTTATATATGTCAACTGGGTGATATTATAGAAGATAATCCCAGAACTGTGCTGTCCAATGCAGTTTCACATAACTGCATATGGCTAGTTAAATTAATTAAAATCAAATCAAATAAAAATCCAGATCCTTGGTCAGATTAACAGCTACATGTAAAGTGTCCTATAGCGTCATGTAGCTAGCAGCTATCATAAGAGCACAGAACATTTTCATATCACAGAAGGTACTATTGGGTAGTGCTTTTCAAATAACCAGCTTTTTTTTTCTTGATCCCCTAATTTAATCCATTTATCTTTTAACTTTTATTTCATTCCTGTCATTTTTTCTGTTAGTTTAATCTGTCATTTTTACCACTTCTTGAGTTTGGATATTTAGTTATTAATATCCTTCATTGCTAGTATAGCATTTATGACAGCTTCCTTCTAGGTACTTTTCAGTGATATTCCACACATTTTTATACAACATCTTCACTGTTACTCACTTAATAAATATTAAGTAGGTGCCTACCATGAGATGAGTGTCTTGCTCTGGGTGTTGAGGCTTCAGCAGGGAAAGTCAGCTACACTTCTGCCATTCCAGAGCCTGTGTTCTAGGGGGATACGCAGACACCGACCTGAGGACCTCCATGTCCCCTGTTAGATGACAAATAACATGGAGACACAATCCAGCAGAACAAAGGTAATGGGAGCTCTGGGTTCAGGAGATCAGTGTTTGAGGATGTGACATTTGGGCACAGATTTGGAAGAAGTATGAAGGTGATACAACTATATGGAAAGAGCATTCCAACCAGAGGGAACAGCAGATACTCAGGCCTGCAAAGATGGGTCTGCAGCTGCCACATTTGAGGACCTGTAGGGAGGCCAATGGTGAAGCAGAGATCTTTAGGGTTTCATGGTCCATTGTAAGGCTTTCAGGCTTTACTTTAAGCAAAATAACAATTGGAGATTTTAGGCAAAAGAGTGATGAAATTTAATTTTCAATGAAAACTAAACTAAAGGTGGGAAAACAAAAGTAGCAACAACAGGAACAGATGGTTAAGTGAAGAGAGAGAGGCTAGTGACTTAGACCAGGATAATAACAGTCAACATGTTGATAGAATTTTGGATATATTTTGAAAAAGTAGCCAACACACTTTCTGAAGATTGGATGTAGAATATGTGAGAAAGATAATAATCCATAAAGATGAAAGTTTCAGAGCTTGGTTGCCATGAACTGAAATGGGAAGTCTATAGGTAGATCAGAGTGGGGGGAAGATCAGAGGCTTAGGTTGCAGTGGGATGGTCTTGAGATGCTTCTAGTCATCCACATGGAGCAGATAAGAGTCTGGGATCTGAGGACTGGTCCAACTGGAGATACAATGTGGGAGTAATCATCTTGGAAGTGGTACTTAAAGACATGCAAAGCATGAGATGACTGAGTGGAGATAGGCAGGGAAGCAGTTCAATGGCCAACTTTTGAGGTTCCTATGGTAAGAGTTTAGAGAGAAGAGAGGAAGAAGCACAGGGCTGTAAGGAGAGGCTGGTAAGACTGAACTAGTGTGTGAAGGCCAAGCAGAGAAAGTTTTCATTGAGATAAGTGGTCCATCAGATGCTATCAAAAGCAAATATAACAAGGTGTGGGAATTGACTACTGGATTGAACAGTGTGGAAGAGGCTCTACAAGAACTCTGTTCTAATATTTTCTAATTTCTACTGTCTCTTCTTTGACCCATGATTTATTGAGAAGTTATGTTGTTGTTGTTGTTTCTGAACACATGAATCCTTTAAAGTTGTTTTTTTTTATTGGTTTACTACATAGTTTCATATTGGTAGTGGAAATGGTCTATAAGAGTTTAAAAACCAATTTTTTAGTATTAGCGGGACCTTTGTGATCAAGTGTACGGTTTAATGCAATCAAATTTTGCTAAAAAATAAGCTACATTATAACATTATTGAAATGGAATGGTTTTAAATTAGGCTTTTAAATTGAATTTTTTTAAAATTCTATAATTTTGCTACTTTTTATTCCCCATGAAGTAAGTCAATTACTGAGAGACTTATGTTAGAACTTCTCACTATGATTTTGGACTTGTAATGTAAATTAATGAATACAAGTTCAGAACTGTTATATCTTCCTGAGTATATTTTCTTTTTATCATCTAGCAAGCTTTATCTTTAATGGTGTTTCTCCCTTAAAGTGCATTTTGCCGATATTAGTATCACTGTGCAATTTTTTGTTGGTATTTTACTTGAATATCTTTGTCCATGCTTTTTTCCCCTAAACTTTCTTTGTCTTTATGTTTTAGGCATGTCCCTTATCTAACACATAATTAGATTTCTTTAATTTTAAATTTATTTCATTTTTATTTTTGAGAGAGAGAGAGTGCAGGCAAGCAATGGAGGCGGGGGGAGGGGGAGACCTTAAACAGACTCCATGCTAGGATAAAGCCCAAGATCAGGTTCGATATCATGACCCTCAGATCATGACCTGAGCTGAAATCAACAGCATGACCTGAGCTGCAATCAACAGTCAGATTCTTAACTGACTAAGCCACTCAGATGCCCCTAGATTTTGCTTTAATATATAATGTGAGACATTATTTTTAACTATAATGTTTAATCACTTTATTTTGTAACTATTCTTATGACTTTGCAACTTATTCTTACTCTGAGCTATTTTCCCTGAAATTTTTGTGAATTTTCCTCCTCTCTCCTTTTTTGCCTTCTAGATTAATGAAGGTCTATAGTTACTTTATAGTTATAACTCTCATTTTTGGTTTTTCTAGTGGTTACTCAAACTTTGAAGATGTATATTTTGTTGGAAGATCTATAGTTTCTATCTTCAGTCAGAGAAAAATGGACGAACTTCAGACCCTGCTTTTTACACCTGATTATTCACCTCTCCAATTTTGTACATTCTTCTTACTTAATATCTGTCCATTTGGCCTTGTTTCAATGGTTTTATCTTGTTAGATATATCCTATCTGAATCACTTCCATCTTTCTCTATATCCTTATTTTTCTCCCTTTTTTCAAGATTTTGGGTTTTTTTCATATATTTTATTAGTTCTTTCAGTCTATTGGAGGTTAACTTCCATTTTTTTTGTCTGTTTGTGTGTTTGTTTTAGAAAAAGTCTTTATTTTAGTAAATAAATACTCGTTATTCAATTACTCATGACCACTTTGTGGTTACTGTCTTGTGGTTCCTGCTACTGTAAAGGGAAGTCTGTTAGTCAAGCTGTCATCTCACTGTAGCTATTCTTTCTTTTCCCCATTGTGTATTGCAGCTTCCTTATAGTGTTTTTTGGTCTGGGTTTCTTCTCACTCATTCCGCTAGGGGCTTAGTGTAATTCCCACAGGTGCAGAGGATGTTTGGGAGCCAGCTACTGGGTGAGCAGCTGCTGTGATCAAAAAGCAAGGCACAGCCTCTGCTTCACACCCCATGAGCTCACTGAGTTGTGTCATGGCCTCTGCTTCACACCCCATGAGCTCCCTACATTGTGTCGTGGCCTCTGCTTCATATCCACAAGCTCACTGTATTGTGTGGTGGCTTCTGCATCACATCCATGAGCTCACTACATTGTGTCATGGCCTCTGCATCACACCTATGAGCTCACTGTGTTGTGCCGTGCCCTCTCCTTCACACCCCATGGTCTCCCTGCGTTGTGTTGTGGCCTCTGTGTCACACCCCAAAATCTCACTGCATTGTGGCCTCTGCTTCACACCCCAAAAGTTCACTGCGCTGTGCCATGGCCTCTGCTTCACACCCTGCGAGCTCATTGCATTGTGTCATGGCCTCTGGGTCACATGCATGAGCTCACTCCATTATGTTGCGGCCTCTGCGTCACACGCATGAGCTCACTGCATTGTGTCGTGGACTCTGGTCATACCCATGAGCTCACTGCATTGTGCCACGAACTCTGGTCACACCCATGAGCTCACTGCATTGTGCCGTGGACTCTGGGTCACACCCCATGAGTTCACTGCATTCTGTCGTGGCCTCTGCGTCACACCCCATGAGCTCACTTCTTTTGTCGTGGCCTCTGGGTCACACCCATAGCTCACTGCATTGTATTCATTTCTGTTTCACTTTATCAGCCTCTTTTTTTTTTTCTTAAAATTAAGATTACATTGGGGCGCCTGGGTGGCTTGGTCGGTTGAGCATCCGACTTTCGCTTAGGTCATGATCTCGCGGTTTGTGGGTTTGAGCCCCGCGTCGGGCTCTGTGCTGACTGCCAGCTCAGAGCCTGGAGCCTGTTTCAGTCTGTGACTCCCTCTCTCTCTGACCCTCCCCTGCTCACGCTGTCTCTCTCTCTCTCCTAGAAATAAATAAAAATATTTTAAAAAAAAATTAAGATTACATTATGCTAAGCAAAATAAGTAGGGCAGGGAAACAAATATATTAGTTCACTCATATATTTGAATTTAAGAAACAAAACAGATGAACATAGGGGAGGCGAAGGAAAAAATAAGATAAAAAGAGAGAGGGAGACAAACCATAAGAGATTCTTATTAAATACAGAGAACAAACTGTGGGTTGCTGGAAGGAAGGTAAAAGAGGGGATGAGCTAAATGAGTGATGGGCATTCAGGAGGGCACTTGGGATGAGCACTGGGTGTCATATGTAAGTGATGAATCACTGGGTTCCACTCCTAAAACCAATACTACACTGTATGTGAAAAAATGTGAATTTAAATAAATAAATAAATTTTAAAAATTAAGATTGCAATCATTTTTTTTTAATCCACAAATAGGAAAGTGACCTGCAATTGACCTGAGCTGTCTGGAGAACCCATAAATCTATTTAAGAGCTGAGATTGGACCTGTGCCTTCTATGGGCCTGGGGAGAAAGGGCTGGTTCTGGGCTGCTTGGTCAGCCTGAGATCTCAAATTAAGACTAGCTGCTCATTAATGACTATTAGATGGGGCACACTCCACTATAACTTGTTCAGAAAGAGCTGAAGAGAGAACCTATGCTGCTCAATAAGGGACTCCCTTAATTTAATTCTTGCTTTCTTGAAGGGAAGTTGATATAAGCTCATATTCAAGCTTGACCAAGATACACCTGTGACTCTTCTGATTTCAGAGCAAAAGTGCTCCCTGTCCCTGGCTGGCAGGACAGCCCCTATTTCTGATCCTGTCTCAGTTTGGAAGCTGAAGCAGTGCTTGATCAGAAGTACCCAATCTCCCTCACTGAGCTGCATTATCTGTTCAGGAAAAATGTATTTTACAATCTTCACCCTATCACCCTGCATGCCTCAGCTCCAAGTGAATAACAATAGCAAATATTTGTATATTTCTTTGTATATATTTATTTATATGTAAATATTTACAAACAAGTAAATACACATAAATAAATACATGCAAATATACAGGCACACACAAAAATAATCTAAAAATCTCCCTTTTTAGAAATTATTAGTGAAAAATCTGGGGCGCCTGGGTGGCTTAGTCGGTTAAGCGTCCGACTTTCGCTTAGGTCATGATCTCGCGGTTCGTGGGTTCGAGCCCCACGTCGGGCTCTGTGCTGACTGCCAGCTCAGAGCCTGGAACCTGTTTCAGTCTGTGACTCCCTCTCTCTCTGACCCTCCCCTGCTCATGCTGTCTCTCTCTCTCTCTCTCTCTATCTCCTAGAAATAAAAAACATTTAAAAAAACAACATACTAGAAATTATTAGTGAAAAATCAATCTTTCCCAAATTACTAGGACATCTGAATTTTATTTTTTCATTTATACTTTGTATTAAAATTTTAAGAGAATTAATCAAATTGCCAAAGCTACCCAGCTAGCAACATTTGAGCCCAGTTTTTTTTTTTTTTAAATGTTTTATTTATTTCTAGGAGAGAGAGAGAGACAGCGTGAGCAGGGGAGGGTCAGAGAGAGAGGGAGTCACAGACTGAAACAGGCTCCAGGCTCTGAGCTGGCAGTCAGCACAGAGCCCGACGCGGGGCTCGAACCCACGAACCGCGAGATCATGACCTAAGCGAAAGTCGGACGCTTAACCGACTAAGCCACCCAGGCGCCCCTTGAGCCCAGTTTTTACTCTTACTTCCAATATTCCTCTTCTAGTTAATTATAAACTTTCTGAGAAAACAAAAAAAAAAAACAGGAAATATTGAGACAAGGATAAGAATTTCATTAGATCAGTTATAAAGTGTTCAGCTGCAAAGAAACAGAAAACCAAGCATCTTGAACTTTAGGAATATCCACTGCTCTTTTCTCCTTTTTTTTCTTCTCTTCTCTACTCTTCTCTTCTCTTTTCTTTCTTTCCTTCCTTCCTTCCTCCCTTCCTCCTTTCTCCTTCCTTCCTTCTTCCTTCCTTCCTTCCTTTCTCAAAATTCCAGTATGGTTAACATACAGTGTTATATTAGTTTCATTTGTACAATATGGTGATTCAACCCTTCCATACATCACCCAGTGCTCATCACAAGTACCCTCCTTAATCTCCATCACCTATTTCACCCATCCTCCTGCCCTCATCTCCTCTGGTGACCACCAATTTGTTTTCTACAATTAAGGGTCTGTTTCTTGGCTTTTCTCTCTCCTCTCTTTCTCTCACCTTTGCTTGTTTTGTTTCTTAAATTCCACATATGAGTGAAATTATGTGCTATTTGTCTCTCTGGCTGACTTATTTCATTTAACATAATACTCTCTAGCTTCATCCATGCCATTGCAAATGGCAAGGTTTCATTCTTTTTATGGCTGTGTAATATTCCATTGTATACATATACCACATCTTTTTTTATCATTTAATTATTTCCAAAACTGTTGAAAATCATGTGATAAAATTAAATTTCCATTTCTGTTTAAAAAAACTCTCTTAAAAATAATACATTGATCCTTATAAATGTCAATGCATTATATTTTTTCTTTCTTTTTTAATTTAAATTTTAGTTAACAAACAGTGCAATATTGGTTTCAGGAGTAGAATTCAGTGATTCATCACCTACATACAACACCAAGTAGGTGGGAGGGCACTTGTCCTAATGAGCACTGTCTGCTTAATAGTAAGTTAGCTGATGGGTAATTTCAGGTTTATTCAATGATTTCATCAAGTACTCAATTTCCTTCAGGTATGTTGGCTTTTTGTCCTCATGTTTGTTACTTCAGAATCTCAAGATCTAGGTATTCTACATTTTCATAGTAGAATCTTAGGCACCAAGGATGTAAATAAAGACAAGTCTCTTCTTTTATCAGAAAATAACTCATTCTCAAAGCCTCAGATTTCCTTTTATACACCACTGGCCAGAATAGAGCTCAGTCATGTGGCCCAGCTCTATCTACAAGAGGTAGAGTGAACATATCTAGCAAAATTCCTGAATCCAGACATAACAGTCCTTAAAAAAAAAAACTGGGGTTCTATAAACAAGAAAGTAAGGGTTGAGTTTAGAAAAAAACTGACAGATGTGCTACAGCCACATAGATAGTTTCCTCTGAAAATTAACCATTATGAGTTGACTCTCAGAGCCACATCTTGAGAATGCATTGAGCCCAACCCAACATCAACTCAGGCTCCTGACTTCTCTGCATTATCATGGGACCTTGCATCCTTTACCCTGAAAATGCCCCCCTCACTGCATTTTGTAGTCTTCCAACTTTGGTCACTGAGGCCTGACCCTCAGGTGCTCTTCCTCATTTAATGGCATTCTCAGTCTGTTTTGTATTAGATGCTCTGGGAGACCTTTGAAACTTTGTGATAAATCACCTTTAATTTATTTTTACGGTTATTTTTTAAGGAGGTGGGGGAGGGGCAGAGGGAGAGAGACACAGAATCTGAAGCAGACTCCAGGCTCTGAGCTCTCAGCACAGAGCCCAATGCAGGGCTCAAACCCAGAAACCATGAGATCATGACCCGAGCCAAAGTCAGATACTTAACTGAATGAGGCAACCAGATGCCTGTGATAAATCACCTTTAAATGAAAGTGGGGAAGACAGCCAAATAAATTGATTGCTATGGGTGTTTGAAAGGAAGGTACCCATCAGAAAACATTCTTTTAACTTTCATCTTTAAAAAACAAAAATCTCCTAAGCCTCACATCCTAATATAGCTACTGTTTTTCTCTTCTTTATTTTATCTTTATGACAGGTTTCTTATTTTTATGTATTTAAACAAACTATCTTTACCTCCAAGTCTTCAATTCCCTCTTTATTCTCTTCCAACCAGGTTTCTTCTGCTTACACCTAAAAAAAAGCTGCTGTTCTCAAGGCTACAGATGACTTGGAAGGTGGAAATAGCAGACACCTCCCTGACTGCATAGCCCCACTCTTTACTCAGAAGTATGTAGCAGTAAAGGAAACATTCTTTTCTCTTGGAGATCATGTTTCCACAGTCCATCGCAAAGGCTTCACTTTCTCAGCCTTGCTGAGAGCTTTTCTATCTATCCTCTATACTTCTAGCTCTCTGGGCCTAATCTCATGCTCTTTTGTATTATTTTTCTTCACAATGTATGTGATCACTGCCACTAATGCAGCTTCAAATCTTCTCATTGATGCCTAGACATATATCTCTCACCCAGTCTTCATCTCTAAGCTCTTCAGTAGACTTATCCAAATCCTCCCCCATCCCTCTCTTGCCACCAATATCTCAGAGACGTGTACTATTGGAGTCATTATGTGTTCACTATTTCTTGGGTCAACATATGTCCTAGTAAATGCCTAATGACCCAGAATAATTATTAATAGTGCCCATTTCACACTGAAAAGTGCCTCAGTGGATGGTAAATTATGTCACCCTGATCACTGTTTCCCTATACTCCTTTTTATATTTAGCAAAGAGAGCTTCTTTAAGTGTAAATCAGATCATGACATTAAAACCTTCAGTGAGCCTATAGTGTCTACAATAAAACTGATTCACCATCTCAGGGAGTCTAAAGTACCTCCTGGTTTGGGTCCTGACTACATATCCAGCCTCCTCTCATGCCTTCCTTCCTTTGCTTACTGCCACCAGTTACCCTTGTCCTCAGTTCTTGCAATCACTGAGCCATTTTCACCCTTGGGGCCCTTTGCACAGGCCCTTTGGCAGGGTGCTTTTCTACCATGGCTGGGTTCTCACCCCTCAGGTCTCAGTACAATGCCACCTTCTCAGAGGAGTCTTTCTTTTTTTTTTTTTCTTAATAGTTTATTGTCAAATTAGTTTCCACATAACACTCAGTGCTCATCCCCACAAGTGTCCTCCTCCATGCCCATCCCCCCCTCCCCCCACATCCATCAGTCCTCAGTTTTTGTCAGCATTCAAGAGTCTCTCATGGTTTGCTTCTCTCCCTTTCCCCCACCATTTCCCCCCTTCTTCTCCTCCTTGTTCCTCCGTCAAGTTCCTCCTAATCCTCCTATACGTGCAAACATATGATATTTGTCCTTCTCTGCCTGACTTATTTCGCTCAGCATAACACCTCAGAGGAGTCTTTCTTGACCTTCTTTTCTAAAATAAGATTCAATTGTCTTCTGTTCTTTATTTCAGCCATTTACATTTGTCTCTATGTACTTATCATAATCTGTGTTTGTGTTATTTAATTTTCTTTAGTTGGTCTTTCATCAAGATATAAAATCCAGGGGCATCTGGGTGGCTCAGTTGGTTAAATTTTGACTCTTGATATCAGGTCATAATCTTACAGTCATGTGATGGAGCTCTGCATGGGGCTTTACACTGAGTGTGGAACCTGCTTAAGATTCTCTTCCCCTCTCTCCCTCTTATCCTACCTGCTTACACTCCCTTTATCAAAAAATAAAAATAAATTTTAAAAAATATATAAAGTCCAGGAAGACTAGTTCATTGTATCCCAAGGCCAATTGCAGTATCTAGAACAGAGATTCTGTGAATCAAACGATAAAGAAAGGAAAGTACTGTTTCAGACTGGGAAGGTCAAAAACACTTCACAGGGGATGATCCAGATAAGTTCAATAAGATCATACAATTTATGCAGGTGGAGACAAAGAGAAGGGCATTCCTATAACACAGAACAATGTGCACAAGGAGGAGAGGGGTAACAATTTGAGGAACAGGGAGTGGGCAGGTGACGGACAATTGGCTGAAAGGTTTTAGAATTTTAGAAGAACAATAAGTGGGAACTAGACTATAGATGTCTTTGAATACCTAGTTAGGCATCTGGACTTCATCCTATAGACATGGAATATTACTAAAGTATTTTACTTGTGCTCAGAAAATTAAAGTCAAAATTAACCTCAACAACCCCTCTTCAGAAGAAAAGGAAGAAGAAGAAGAAGAAAGGAAAAAAAGAAAATCACTAATCAAAGAATCAAAGAACAAAAACTGGAGGGCTGTTGGCTGATTTCAAAACTTACTGTACATATACAGTAATCAAGACAATGTGACTCATTTCAATTGCTTCACGAAAGAGTAGACAGGATAATGGAACAGAATAGAAGGCCCAGACCCACATGAATACAGTCAAATGATCTTTGGCAAAGGAGCCAAAGCAACTCAGTGGAGAAAAAGTTGTCTTTTCAACAAATGGAGCTGGAACAACTGGATGTCCGTAAGCAAATAAATAAATAAATAAATAAGTAAATAAATAAATAATAAATAAATAAATAAAACTAGACAAAGACTTTTCACTTTTGGCAAAATTAACTCCACATAGATCATAAACCTAAATGTAAACTGTAGAACTGTAAAACCCCGAACTATAATGTAGGAGAAAATCTAGGTGACCTTAGGTTTGTTGATGACTTTTAGATACAGCACCAAAAGCACAATTTATGAGAAAAAAAAGTATAGGAGGATTAGGAGGAACTTAACTGAGGACCATGGGGGAGAAGAAGGGGGGAAATTGTGGGGGAAAGGGAGAGTTGCAAACCATGAGAGACTCTTGAATGCTGACAAAAACTGAGGACTGATGGATGTGGGGGGGAGAGGGGAGATGGGCATGGAGGAGAGCACTTTTGGGGATGAGCACTGGGTGTTATATGGAAACCAATTTGACAATAAACTATTTGTAAAAAAAAAAAAAAGTAATTATCTTAGCTTCAGTAAAATAAAACCTCCATATCTGCAAAAAACATGGCTAACAGAGTGCAAAGACAAACCAGAGACTGGGAAAAAATTCTTGCAAAGGCCCTATCTGGTAAAGGACTGTGATTCAAAATATACAAAGAACTCTTAAAACTCAGTAAGAAAACAAAGAACATAATTAAAAAGTAAGCCAAAGACCTTAATAGATGCCTCACTGAAGAAGCTAAACAGATGGGAAATAGCATTTGAAAGTATTAGGGGAAATGCAAATTAAAACAATGCAATACTACTATGCACCTATTAGAGTGGCCAAAATCCAAAACACTGAAAATACCAAATGCTGGCGAGAATGTGGAACAAGAACTTTCATTCGATGTCAGTTATGATGCAAAATGATACAGCCACTTTTAAAGGGAGTTTGGAAGTTTATTGCAAAACTAAGCATAGAATTATGCCATCCAGTAATTGCAGTCCTTGCTATTTATCCAAAGAGTTGAAAATTTATGTCCACCCAAAAGCTGCAAACAAATTTTTATGACAGCTTTATTCATAAATGCCAAAACCTGGTAATGGCCAAAATGTCCTTCAACATGTACATGAATAAACAAATCTATACAATAGATTATTCAACAGTAAAAATAAATGAACTAGCCATGAAAATATACGAAGGAAACTTAAATACATATGGGTAAGTGAAAAAAAGTCTGAAAAACCTAAACACTGTATGATTTCAGCTATAAGACATTAGTGTAAAGACAAAAGTAGAAGAATAAAAAAAATAGTGATCACCAGGGTATAAGAGAGAGGGAGGGAAAGATAAATAGGTGGAGCACAGAGGATTTTCAAGGCATTTCATGGATTAGGGAGTAGAGTTTTTAGGAGTTTTGATTATTGTAAATGGTGGATACATGACATTATACATTTGTCAAAACCTGTAACTGTGTAACTATAAAACACAAATGGGTGATAGGGATTAAGGAGTGCACTTGTTATGGTGAGCATTTGGTGTTGCATGAAAGTATTAAATCACTACAATGTACCCCTGAAACTAATATAACACTGTATGTTAACTAACTGGAATTTAAATAAAAACTTAAAAAAAGTAAAACCAAGGAATGAAGACTAATGTAAACTATATACTTTAGTTAATAATAATATTACTGTTGACCAAATGTAACAAAGGTACTCTACTATTGCAAGATGTTAATAATGGCAGAAATGAGGAAGTTGGATACACGGGAGCTCTCTATATTTCTGCTCAGTTCTTGCTGTAAACTTTAAATTGCTCTTAAAAATAAAGTCTATTACTTTTTTTTAAATCACCAATAATAGTCCTCATTTCATTATTCTTGTATTCAGATTCAAATATTGATTTTTTTATTACTGTATTATTCTATCATTATTTCCTTTGCCCAAGTTTCATTAGCTAGAATAAGTTACCTTTAAGGAAAGATATGTTGATTTTGCTTTTCTTACACCCCACACAATACCTATTAAGAGTCCTGAGGTGCTGAATATATGGAGTTAAGACCTAAGCCATAATTTAACAATAATTAAAATTTCAAATAAGCTCATATTCTCCTTGGATACAAAGGCATTTTAGCCTTATGCTGGATGAAACTTTTGAGTTATCCAATATCCAGTGAACATTTATTCCAGCTCATTGAAGCTGAATATCCGGAGGACTCACTGAATTAATTTGTGCAGGCATGATATTTTTAAGAGAGCCCATTGTAAATTCTAAGTCATAAGGATTATCTTGGCACTTCAGACAAGCAATTCAATGATATTGTGAATGCAGCATTTAATTCATAAAAGAATGAGCAGAATTCCTTTGTCTTCTTATGTGTTCTGGGTATCAGCATACTATAGGAAATTCTTAAAAAACAAAACACATTCAGGAATTGAACAGAGATCACTAGGCCTGAAGCTACCTTCAGAGGTCATTTGGTTCATCTTCCACATTTCCATTGTTATTAAAGTCACCAATGCTTATTATATCTAGGCCATGACATGGCACGCCTTTCTTGTGGTTGAGGAGATCATGTGACTGAAGTGTAGCCAATGGATTATTAACAAAAGTGATATGGGGTACTTCCAGGTTTGGACTATTAAATGTTCCCAAGAATACAGAACTGACATGGGAATAGAGAAAGAGGAGGACTTTAGGGTCCAACATCCTGAAGAGAAAGCAGGCTTTTTAAGATAAGTCTAACAGCTTAGAGATTATGTTCTTTAAGTGGCACTGGGTGAAAGGAGGAGCAGCCCAGGAGAAAGTCAAGCAAAGAGCAGGGATTCGGAAGATCGTCTGGAGACTTTTGAACATAGAAACAAAAAATTAGAGTCAAAATTTGCCAAAGAAACCAAGACCCCAGAGAGCAGGGTATTGCAGAGCCTGCACTTAAGGAATTTGCTGATTCTTAAGTTTTAATATACGAACCTAAGAAGGTTAGCAGAAGATGGTGAAAAGCAGAAGAGTAAAAAAATTGAAGAATCTTGGTTGGGCTCCGTGGTGGAATTTACCCTAGCAGTGAGAGTAAATGGAAATAGACCAGGCCTTAGACAGATTGAAAGCCAGGCTCCCGAGTGCTCAGGCGCCTGCTGGTTTAAAACGATCTGCCTCTACTAACTACTTGACAGAGGATAGGCTGAACTAGGGCTGAGGAAAGATGTCATCATCTACAGTCTTTTTAATTTTTGATGCATAGTAACTAGCTTTTACTTTAATACTTTGAGATCAAAACCAAGTAACCAACCCACCAAACAAACCACCAAACAAATAAACAGGTGAAGGGAAAAAAGGCCAACATTGAAAACATAGCAATGGAAAATATACCAAAAAAAGATAAAAAGATATAACCTTAGCCCTAACCCTAATAATATAGCCAAGAAAATAGAAGATGAGATATTCACTAGAAGACTGAAATAATAAAAAAGAACTAAAAGGGATTTCTAAAACTGAAGTATAAAAAATGAAATTAAAGAACTCAGTAAGTTGGGCAAAGCTGAAGGTAGGATTGAAGAACTAGAAGACAGGCAAGTAGAATAAACTCTACCACCTAGATGTCTAACTATTACTAAGGAAAAAATAATAAATATACACTTAGAAGGAAAACATAAACCTAAGGATCACAGTGAAAATATCCAACATTCTTCTAATTAGAGGACTAGACAGAGAGGACAGAAAGAACTGGTCAGTGGGCATCTGGGTGGTTCAGTTGATTAAGCATCCTACTCTTGATTTCAGCTCAGGTCACGATTCCAGGGTCGTGAGATCAAGTCCCACATCAGACTCTGCACTGACGGCGCATAACCTACTTGGGATTCTCTCTCTCTCTCTGCCCCTCCTTCCTCAAAATAAATTTTAAAAAAAACTTTAAAAAAATAAAGAATGGATCAGAAGAAATATAGGATGGAATAGAAGAGAATTTTCCAAAACAAATGAAAAATACAACAGACTTAAGAAATCTATAAATTTTCATTGTAATATTTTCTTATAGCTGCTGTAACAAGATACCACAAAACTGTGGCATAAAGCAATTTACAGTTATTATCTATACTTCCAAAGTTTGGAAGTCCAGGTGAGTTCACCTGGTTCCTCTGCTTAGGCTCACAAAGCTAAAATCAAGGTGTTGGCCAGTTTGAGCTTTTACCTAAGTTCATTAATTTGCTGTCAGAACCCAGTCCCTCGCAGCTATAAAGTTGAAGTCCCCAGTTCCAGTGGCTATCTGCTGGGATTCTCTTTCAACTCCTTAAGACCAATTGCATTCCACATGATATCATTCCTCCATCTTCAAATAAGCCACAGTGAGTCCTTCACCCTCTTTAAATCGTAGACTCTGCAAGATACAATGTTGCTAAGATTTCTGACACTACATAACAAGGATTTTCCTTACTCCAGTTTCCAATAAGTCCCTTTCCTTCTTCTGGTCCCTCACCTTGTATCTTCCAAGTACAGATTTCTAATAACAGTGTGTTTATTGCAATTTAGGCTTTTTCTTTTCTACTCATTTATTTTTAAAATAATTTTTAATGTTTTTTTAATTTATTTTTGAGACAGAGATAAAGACAGTGTGAGCAGGGGAGAGTCAGACAGAGAGAGAGAGAGAGAGAGAGAGAGAGAGAGAATCCGGACAGGCTCCAGGCTCTGAGCTAGCTGTCAGCACAGAGCCCGACGCAGGGCCCGAACCCATAAACTGTGGGATCATGACCTGAGCTGAAGTCGGATGTCTAACCAACTGAGCCACCCAGGTGCCCCAATTTAGGCTTTTTCTAAGATGAGGCAGGACTTCTAAAAAATTCTCATTTACTTCAGCAGTGTCCATATTTAAACACTCTATTCAAATTAACCTAAGATTTTTCTATCATGCTTTTCAAAATTCATCCAGCCTCCACCCACTGCCTGATTCCAAAACCACTTCCACTGTTTTGAGAAATATAGAAGTAGCAGGAATGTCAAGTACCAGAATAGCAAAGGCAGGGGACTATGAAGGTCAAGAAAGTTTCCAAGGGCAGCCAACTGCCTCATGACACTCAATGGAGAATTTACTAGGAAGCAGGTGGTTAGGCAGGAAGATCTTGGAGAACCATGATAGCCATTGTAAGGGGTTTTTAGCCTCTTCTATGGGCAATGAGGAGGCATCAGAAGCCTTACTAACACTAATAAGAAGGCAATTTTGAATAGATAAAGAAAAAATAAAAGAAACTTTTTGAGGTAATCTAAATTAAAAACATGAAATTTATGAGTTTAACAGGCCAAGAGGCAGAGTGACATAGTAGAAAAACTAAATTCTGGGTTTGAACTCAGCACCTATGGGTTCAGTGAGTTGAGGCCAACTCCTTAATGCTTCTGAGCTTCACTGTATTTATCTGTTGCAATGGGTCATATCCAAATTGGGTACTCTGGTTTCCCTCAAAGGAATAAGCTTCTAACTCTATATGCTTAAAAGTAGAAATAGGACAAATCAGCCTCAACATATGGAAAAACCACCAGGCAAATAAAACTCAATTAAAGAGTTAACTGCTTAGAGTAGTATATTGGTCAAATCCCAAGTTAACACCTTGACTTAAAAATGAAGGATTTAGAGGAGAGGGGGCAAGATGGCGGAAAAGTAAGGAGCTCCGTACTTACACTCGCGCCCATACATCACACGGAAAAGATCTGAAGCCATTGGAAACCTTACAAAACCTGAGAGATTGGGAGAAAAAGGACGCAGAATCCACTGAGAAAGCCTTCTAACGTGAGTGCGAACCGGGGAAGATAAAATCGGGCCGGGATCGGAGACTCCAGGGTGGGAGGCCATCCCCCTCTACCCTCTACAGGGAGTGAAAGGGGAAAAAGAGAGAATCCGAAACAGAAAAACCTCCGTTCGGGGGGAAAAACCTCCGCTGGGGGCATAGAAAGACCGTACTTGCCAAATACCTGCACGCCAGGTCCCCTCGCGCCAACTGGTCCCAGAGGGGCTGAGCACACAGACTGCTTCTTCTTGCTTGCTCCTGGCGGGCTGGACTTCATAGTAGCGGCGCGCCTGCCGCCATTGTCCTCCTGGGCCGCTAGGGCCCCTGAAAGAGCTGCGCGCGGACCCCGGGCGTCCGCGCTCCTGGCTGGCTGGAACTCTAGAGGGAAGGCAAAGAGCTAAAAACTGGGAAATTTGCCTGTGAGTTCGTGTTTTCGGTGACGAGCCATAGAGGGACCTGGTTTTCCTCACTCCAGCGGGCTCGGGCTCAGCGCACCGGGCAGGCAAGCCCCGGCGCATGCTCGCCAGCCCGACCCAGAGAAGGAAGCAGCAATTCTGATGCCACCCCCAGAGTGAGGCGGAAGGCCTGGAATTGCCCCAAGGGGGTTGCCTGGAAAGCTGTGTCTAAGGCAATTTCAGTGGGGCACGCACACTGGGATTTGGAGATTGGGACTGGCCTGAGTTGAACAGTGCAACCAACATTGGCTGCTCTCCCGGTATGGGGAGTTTACACGCCCAAAAAAGTGAGGTGCAGCGCTTGATTCAAGAAGGGACTGGAGCACCATCACTCTCCTCCACACAACCGCCAAGGCAGAACTCCCGCCTGAGGCATTGGATCACACCACGCCCATCCCTGCTTGAGAGCTGCCCTCCTCCCTTTTTTTTTCTTTTTTTCTTCATCTTTCTCTTTTCTCTCTTTTTTCCCGAGAGCACGGACCTCATTAACTCTGGTCAGCGGCTTGCTTAAACAATCACAACGAGTCCATTCTGTAGATGTAAATTCTACACCTACCGACATTTTCATCTCTTTCTCTCAGCAGTAATTAGACTATATAGTTTCTCTGGATAACACCAGCATCCTTCTCTCACCTATTCAACCATATTCCACCCTTTACCCCTTTGNTCACCAATGCATGGATTGAAGAGGCAGAAATGAGAATAAGTGATTTAGAAGCCACCATGATAGAAAAACAAGAAGCTGACAAAAAAAGAGACAAACTGATCCAGGAACAGGAAAGAAGAGTTCGACAGCTCAGCGATACGGTCAACGGCAACAATATCCGTATCATAGGAATCCCAGAAGAGGAAGAGAGAGGGAAAGGTGCTGAAAGGAGTCCTGGAACAAATTATAGCAGACACCTTCTCCGACCTGGGGAAGGAAGTAAATGTTGAAATACAAGAGGCTCAGAGGACTCCCCTCAGACGTAACTTGAATCAATCTTCTGCACGACATATCNTGAAAGAATTTGACACCACTAAGCCAGCCCTACAAGAAATCCGGAGGGAGTCGCTCTGAAGGAAAGGTTGCAAGGAACAAAGATACCAGAGACACCACCACAAACATGAACCCTACAAAAGATACAAAGACTCTAAACCCACATATTTCAATAATAACACTGAATGTAAATGAGCTGAATGCTCCAATCAAAAGACATAG
>NW_027532067.1:84504-94673 GCF_008692635.1 Crocuta crocuta
TCCACCAAGATCAAGTGGGATTCATTCCTGGGTTACAGGGCTGGTTCAACATTCGCAAATCAATAAATGTGATACATCACATCAATAAAAGAAAAGATAAAAACCATATGATCCTGTCAATAGATGCAGAAAAAGCATTTGACAAAATACAACATCCCTTCTTAATAAAGACCTTAGTGAAAGTCAGGATAGAAAGAACCTACTTAACCATCATCAAAGTCATCTATGAGAAGCCTAAGCTAACATTATCCTCAATGGGGAAAAACTGAGAGCTTTCCCTGAGATCAGGAACACGACAGGGCTGTCCATCTCACCACTGTTGTTTAACATAGTGCTGGAAGTCCTAGCATCAGCCATCAGACAACAAAAGGAAATCGAAGGCATCAGAATTGGCAAAGAGGAAGTCAAACTTTCACTCTTCGCAGATGACGTGATACTCTACATCGAAAACCTGACAGACTCCACCAGAAGCCTACTAGAACTGATCCCAGTATTCAGCCAAGTTGCAGGGTACTAAATCAACGTACAAAAATCGGTTGCATTTTTAGACACCAACAATGAAGCAACAGAAAGAGAAATCAAGAAACTGATCCCATTCACAATGGCACAAAAAAACATAAAATACCTCAGATTAAACCTATCCAATGATATAAGAGATCTGTATGATGAAAACTATAGAAAACTTATGAAGGAAATTGGAGAAGACACAAAGGAATGGAAAAACATTCCATGCTCATGGATAGGAAGAATAAATATAGTTAAGATGTCATTACTACCCTAAGCTATCTACACATTCAATGCAATGCCAATCAAAATTGCACCAGCATACTTCTCAAAACTAGAACAAACTATCCTCAAATTTGTATGGAATCACAAAAGTCTCTGAACAGCCAAAGTAATTATGAAGAATAAAACCAAAACGGGGGGTATCACCATCCCAGACTTTAGCCNAACTATTTGTAAAAAAAAAATAAATAAGAAAAAATAAAAAAAAACTTCAATGATTAGAAAATAAAATGAAGGATTTAATGACATGTGTAGAATTCCCTGTGCACCGCCCTGGTCACCTTAGCCCCATCCCATCCCAGCCACTACTGCAGTGACTAGGACTGTGCTGTTGGGGTAGTTTCACATAGATGCTATTTCTATATGAAAGTTACTCTAATTTCTGTTTTGGACCTGTCTCTTACTGACTTGGGATTTTCTGGTGTCACATCTTTATGCAAGGTATCTACGCAAATGCTTGCACAAACTAGAGATGTCACAGAGTTAATGCCTTGGGCCGCCTTTCACCAGGAGAGGTCAAGAGCTTGAAAAGGAATATTTACCTGGGGTCTTGTCCTAGTGATCATCAGCCCCATGCCCATTTTTTTCTTTCCTTTCTTTTATTCTCTGAGATATTTCCCTCCCTCCTCTTTTCCTATTCCTGACCTCAGGATCATGTCCGAAATAACCTGCCTGCATGCAAGTCTGTGTTTATAGCCCCTGACTTCTTGAGGAACAAAGCCAGGGAAATAGGAGGAAAAAGTAAGCTGACATTTGAACAAAATGAGGATCAGGAGTGCTGATCCCTACACAGTTTAAAACCCCCTATGACTTTTGACTCCCCCAAAACATAACTACTAATAGCCAATGGTTGAAGCCTTAGTGATAACATAAATGGATGATGACACATAATATGTTTTATGTTTCATATAGTGTGTATATTCTTACAATAAAGTAAGCTAAAGAGAAGAAATTATTAAGAAAATGACATATTTATAATGCTGTACTGTAATTATTGAAAAACATCCACATATAAATAGACTAGTGTTATTTAAGCCCATGTTGTTAAAACGTCCACTGTACTTATAGAAAGGCTGGGTTAGTCAGCAGGAGGCATGACTGTGAAGGAATCACAAAATCAAAGTAGTGGAGACCAATGCAGGGAGTCCGCATGCCAGTGTGGTACTATGGAATCCAAATATTCAAAGTTGGCAACATAGACTCTAGGCTGGCCCAGCTCAGGCCACTGTGGATATCTTATTCCTGTCCTGAACTTGCTGGTATGGATTCCAGCTGGCCAAGCACTTTCTCATCACTGTTCTGCATTCCATGGCTAAGACAGAAAAAGCATTGGTTACAGGGTGAGGTCTCAGACCATTTGCACTTGGTTCTCATGATGGATTTATCAGCTGACATTCTAGATGTCATTTCATAAGCTGATTAATGATGTGTGCCCTCATCATCCCACCTACTGTCTCTCTTTCATCTGTAATATTGTCTTCATGGAAAATGTTGTTATCTGAAATGATCTTTTTATGTTTGTCTCTACTCACTGCTGAAACCCCACCATGAAGACAGCACTCCATTTTTGACCAGCGACTCCTCAGAACTTAGATAGTAACTTGCTATAGAAGTATTCAGCAAACATTTGTTGAATGAATGAATGTTCCACTCGTTGGACTCAAGTCCTGAAGCTGCAGGATGCTCACCAGGCTCTGTGCAGAGGGAAATCCCCAAGCCAAGGTGACATGTTTGGTAGGCAGCTGGCCTTCTCTCCACTTTGCCAAGCCTGGCTTTCTTAGTTTGATATTCCACCTAGTTTTCAGGATAGGTATGAGAGTTGAAGAACTGAGATAGAGCACATAAAGGGTCAAGCACAGTCCTTGGCACATAGCAGATTCTCTGCCAAGGCCAGCAACTCTGATGGGGATATTGCAGGCAGCAATCTGAGGACATGGAGGTGGCTTGGGAGGCACTCCATCCTCCCCAGAGACTTCTGATGTCCCATCCCATTGACAGTTGCCCTCTCTGCCCAGCCAGAAATCTGCCCTGTGTGTCATAACTGCATTTTCTTTGACATTTCCCCATTTATTTTCTTCCTGTAAATGGGAAATGAAGTATAAAAAGTTGTGCACAGCCTACTGCCTTCATCACAGCTCTATGTAGAGATGTTGGCATTTAAATGCCAGACAGCCTGGTGATGTCAGGATGAGGTCAGCCTCAGGCTTGTCTTGGGGTCAGGGGTAAGGGGCAGGGGTCCTTTTTGGTTTCTGATTTAATAAGAGGATTGCTTCCAGCCAAAAGCAAGGCCAGTGAGGTCAGTGCTGAACACACACAGCTCCACTGAGAAATAAAGGGGCCAGATGGTTATTACACTGTGTGTGTTTCTTGTAAAAGGAAAAAAAAATCTAGAGGTGACTATAACAGAAGCTGTTCATCAGGAGAAAGGCAGAGCTCATGAAGGCAAACCGTGGCTTGGCTCTGCACCAGAGGGCAGTTTCCTCGTGAGAAGTTTGATAGTCTGATATGCGGTCCAAAACATACTCACGGACCCTTATGGCAATTTGGCTGGGGGCAGAGGCCATAGGGATGGAGAGAGACACTGCCACGTTGTGGAAATTAAAAACATCACCCTATCTCATATTTCTTAGCTTCTCATTTTGATGCTTCAGAAAGCTCTGTAAAGGTTAGCTGATGATGGACATGGTGGTTAACGGACTAAAGTAATGTGAGTCCAACTGTACTCTGCCACTTACAGGCTGCAGGATTTGAGCAAGCTCCAGTTATTCTTCTGTTTTCTAAGTGGTACATATAGACTAGAAACAGTCTGTTAAACCTATTGCCATCTAGAAAACATTGAGTCCCTCCTCCTTTAGATCTGGAGTCCAGTGAAGGGGTGTTGGGCAGCCTTCAAGGACATTGTATCTCCCCTTACACAGAAGAGGGATTAATGAGAAGTCCACAAACCAAGGTGTGTAAGCCATTTAAATGATGTTCCAATACTGCTCATTCTCATTTACTGTGAGCGCATCCATCACCATGAGCTCATCCATGCTGACATGGCCCTCCTAAGGATAAGCGTGGCATTGTCACTATAATTCCATGTTAATTAACTGGGCAGTTATTCCAAACTGTTAATGGCCAGGACTGTAATTCAATCAAGTAAATAACATTTCAGGAAGTTAATAAAATCAGTGAAATTTTAACTGCCCCTAAATATGATTTCACAAATTTGGTACAAGCTTGAGCAGTTGGTGGTCTGTCCTTCTCACAGACAATCAGCATTACTAATGCTACATGGGAATCTGTTGAGAATTCTTCCCTCCATATGTTTTAAAATTGTGTTTCTTTTTGCCTCTTCTCCCACTCATTAACTTTCAAAATGTGTTTTTTCTTAAGGCTCCACCTTTGGGGAAATAGCCATTCTCGCCCACTGATGCTGCTTGTAAATTCAGTCTTATTCAGCTGAGATTCCAAACACCACCCAACTTGTTATAATTCTTTTTAATGCCCTCAGTTTTTCAGTTACAATGTATTTTCCTAACTACAGCGTTAGGTCCCCACAGGATTTGCAGCACGTGGGTGAGAGCATCACATCAGGGGAGGTGGTTACTTTCTCCAGTGGATTTCCAGGGTTTGGCAAGCTGCTTTCTTTAACCTCCATTTCACAGTCACTACTTCCTTCCCTTGCCAGCTCTGAGCTGTGTCCAGACTCGCAGATGGCTTAGATGCCACCTCTGATCTCAGAAAACTCATATCCACTGTCATCATTGGACTTGTGTATATGTGTATCCCTTCATTCTGCAGCTCCCCTTTGGTGCCACAACTGACTGTGAAGGACATCTGCCAGACATGGGATGTCCCATGCCCCTCTCCCCTGCCCAGGCTGTATGCTATGATCTAGCAGAAGCTGCCTTCCCCTCACCAGCCTTTGGTTTGTAGAGGGCTGAAGGAGCTCCATTAAGTTCGCATGTTGGGACCCTTTGACTCCACATGACCCCGAGGCACATTTTGGGGTAAACCGAGGGACAAGGAGGTGCAGACTGACAGAAGGCAGCACTCACAGGGAAGGCTGGGGCAGCATGGGGTGCTGGAAAGACCACCTGGCAGGAAAGGGAAGGCTCTGGCTCTGTCTTGGAGCCTATTGCATTGCTCTCTCCCCCATTTCACTATCTCCTCACCCTCTGTATCCAACCCACTGTCCACCATCCCACTCACTCACTCAGCTGCCCTGCAGGGCATCCAGGCCTCCATCACTTTGGTCATGCACTTACCAACCACCCCCACTCACTCGTCCTCTCACCACCCACTCTTTCACACTCACCCATGCACTTACCCACACACACACAACTTAGCTCTGACTGTCGCCCTTCCCCCACCATCCCAACCACCCACGTAGGCACTCACTTACTCCTCCACTACTGAGTTGGCCATCACCCTTGGTCCTCTCAGGAAAGTATGCTGACCGAGGACTTTGGGAAAGGCAGAGATTAATCAGACTTGGTGGCCCACTGAAAGGGGGGCTTCCTGCAGGTGAGAGGCAGGCAGGACAGGTGGCCACAGCACAGCATGAGCAAGGGAAGAGGCAGAGCAGGGCAAGGGTAGGCAAGAAAGGAGCCTAAAGTGAGAGCTTAGTGCCCACTGAGGGAGAGAAAGGCCTGAGACCGTAGATGGAGGCAAAAGGAGTGCACCTTACCTGGAAAATGCCGTATTTTAAATGAGTATCAGAGGGATGGGAGGTAAAAGATGGTCTGGAGAGACTGTCTGGAGCAGGTCCAGCCTACCTGAGATGTCTGAAACCAGGATAAAGAGCTAGGACTCCACGTGGAGGCAGCAGCGGGTGATCAGTGCCTTCTAAGTGGAAACAACCCATCACAGATTTGTTGGCCCCTATCAGGGCCTCCATTGCATTATCTACAAAATAATCTTAGGTCTAGAATGTAGTCTCCCCAGACCCTTCCAGTGGACCAATTTTAGAAATTTCCAAGTTTGGTGGGAGAATGGGGCAGAAGAGGGGTTGATGGGATGTCCTCATTCTGCAGAAGACTATACTGGCAAGTATAGTTCTGGAAATCAAATGACTCCTTGAGATCTCACACACCAGGAGAGACTCTCAGCTCCCTGATCCAAGACAGACCTTGAGCATGTGACTTCTGTGGTCTGTGCAAGTATGAGCTCTGCTGTGGTCTGTGACAAAGGCTATGATGCAGCCAGCTAGGTGGTTGTACAGCAATCTTTGCTGCTACCATAGTTACCCAGGGAGATGATGCAAGAGAGCTTGATACACAGACACAATGACCAGAGCTATGGCTCTTTCTGCTTAGCAAGCCCAGTTCCTCTGTGAAGGAGACTTCTGGTAGGAGAGGCTGCCAATTAATCCATTATTCTCACCCCTCTACTAAGTGGAACATTGTTGTCTTGTCACTGGTCTTTGCTACAACTTAGTCCAGGACGGACCACAGGAAATCTCGAACTAGATCAAAGCTGTCCAACTCCTTCATTGCAGGAACTTTCCTAGTTCTGAATACAGACCTAAAATTGAGGCAGGGAATGAACAATTCCCAGTTAATAAAAGTTTTACATGTAGAGCCCCAATCTGTCCCACTTTTCCAGCATCAGCAGCAGGCCCAGCAGCTCTTGGATGGGATTTCTCTAACCTTTTCCTGGCCAGGCACAAGGTTTGGTAGGAATTCTCTCCCCTCATTCTATAATCATTTTACTGGAGATGCCTTCTCAACAGGCATCTCATAATAATTTAGATAGTTTTAAAAAAATAAAATGAAGGAGGAGGGGCAAGATGGCGGTGAAGTAGGGAGCTCCGTACATTGCAGTTGCCCCCATATCTCACAAGAAAAGATCTGAAGCCATAGGAAACCTTACAGAATCCAAGAGATTGGGAGAAAAAGGACGCAGAATCCACTGAGAAAGTCTTCTAACATGAGTGCGAACTGGGGAAGATAAAATCAGGCCGGGATCAGAGACATAAAGGGACGGGGGTGATCCCCCTCTGCGAGGAGACAGAGGGGAAAGAGAGAGGCCAAAGCTACTCAAGACATGGTCCCTGTCGCTGAGGAACAGAAAAATCTCTGCTCGGGGCACAGAAGAACCCGGTCGCTGGCGCTCCAGCTGACCCAAACAATCCCCGGGAAAACAATTGCATGCATGCCAAATCCCTGTGCACAAAATCCCCGCACTTTACTTTTTCGTTTTCCCGCTCGGTTAGCCTGTTTGTTGGATTTGTCTGTGCGTTTGTGTGCCTATGTTACCTGTGTGTTTGTTGGTCTGTTTTCTTCTCCAGGGCTACGTCAATAAACAAGCCAAAGTACACATGGTGGAGAATACCAAATACCACTACGAGTAGGAAAATAAAAGAACCACGGTCTCAACAAGAGATACCATTCAAAAAACACTCTCTGAAAGGATAGGTCCTGGACAGTCAAAGAGTCATCTTGGGTACAGCAGCGCTCACAGGTGCAGAGAGCATAACAAGTCTTTAAAACTAACAAGAGATAGAAAGCTAACCAAAATGATGAAACGTAAGAGCTCTCCTCCAAAGAAATTCCAAGAAGAATTGACAGCTAAAGAACTGCTCAAAACAGATATAAGCAGCATAACTGAACAAGATTTTAGAATAATAATCATAAAATTAATAGTGGGCTTGAAAAAAGCATAGAGGACATCAAAGAAACTATGGCTACAAACAACATGGAGCATAAAAATAGGCATGATGAATTAAAAAATGCGATAAATGAGATACATAATAAATTGGAGGTGTCCAATGCATGGATTGAAGAGACAGAAAGGAGAATAAGTGATTGAGAAGACACCATTATAGAAATAGAAGAAACTGAGAAAAAAAGAGAAAAACTGATCCAAGAACATGAAAGAAGAGTTTGAGAGCTCAGCGATACGGTCAAACACAACAATACCTGTATGATAGGAATCCCAGAGAGGAAGAGAGGGGGAAAGGTGCTGAAGGAGTCCTGGAACAAATTGTAGCAGAGAACTTCCCCAACCTGGGGAAGGAAGTAAACGTTGAAATACAAGAGGCAAAGAGAACTCCCTTCAGACATAATTTGAATCTATCTTCTGCACGGCATATCGTAGTAAAAATGGCAAAATACAAGGACAAAGAGAGAATTTTGAAAGCAGCAAGGGAGAAAAGTGTCCTAACATACAAAGGGAAACCTATCAGAGTGGTGACAGGCCTATCTAATGAAACTTTGCAGGCCGAAAGGAATGGCAGAAGATCTTCAATGTGATGAACAGAAAAAATATGCAACCAAGAATCCTCTATCCAGCAAACCTGTCATTCAGAAAAGAAGAAGAGATAAAACTCTTTCCAAATAAAGAGAAATTGAAGAATTTGTCACCACTAAGCCAGCCCTACAAGAAATCCTGAGGGGGATGCTCTAAGGGAAGTGTTGCAAGGAACGAAGATACCAGAGACACCACCATAAGCATGAATCCCACAAATGACAAAATGACTCAAAACCCACATATTTCAATAATAACACTGAATGTAAATGGGCTGAATGCTCCAATCAAAAGACATGGGTACCCGAATGGTTAAAAAAAACAAAATCCAACGATTTGCTGTCTGCAAGAAAATAATTTTAGACTGGAAGATACCTTCATATTAAACGTAAGGGGATGGAGAAATATATATCATGCTACTGGAAATCAAAAGAAAGCTGTAGTAACTAGACTTATATCAGAAAAACTGGACTTTAAAGTAAAGACAATAACAAGAGATGAAGAAGATGTAATTATATAATAATTACAGTGTCTATCCATCAGGAAGAACTAACAATCATAAATGTCTATGCACCGAATATGGGAGCACCTAAATATTTAAAACAATTAATCACAAACAGAAGCAATGTTATAGATAACAATGTGATAATAGCAGGGAAAATTTATATTCCAATTACAGCAATGGACAGGTCAACCAGACAGAAAATCGAAAAAGAAACAATGGACATGAAAGACACATTGGACTAGATGGATCTGACAGATATATTTAGAACTCTACATCCTGAGGCCAGGGAATTCACTTTCTTCTCAATTACGCATGGCATATTCTCCAAGTAGATCACATATTGGGACATAAAGCAGCCCTCAATAAATATAAAAGAATTGAGATCATACCATGCACACATTCAGATCATAATGCTTTGAAACTTGAAATCAATCACAGGAAAAAGTCTTGAAATCCTCCAAAAACATGGAGGTTAAAGAACACCCTAGTAAAGAATGAATGGGACAATCAGGTAATTAGAGAAGAAAATAAAAAATATATGGAAAAAACGAAAATGAAAACACAACCCAAAATCTATGGAATGCGGCAAAGGCAGTCCTAACAGGAAAGTACATTGCACTTCAGGCCTATTTCAAGAAAGTAGAAAAAGCGCAAGTGCAAAATCTAACAGCAAACCTAAAGGAAATAGAGGCAGAGCAAAAAGTATGCCTTAAACCCAGTAGAAGAAGAGAAATAGTAAAAATCAGAGGAGAAATTAACAACATAGAGACCAAAGAAACAATTGAACAGATCAATGAAGCCAAGAGTTGGTTTTTTGAAAATATAAACAAAATTGAGAAACATCTAGGCAGGCTTCTCAAAAAGAAAAGAGAGAGCAGCCAAATAGACAAAATTATGAATGAAAATGGACTTATTACAACCAACCCCTCAGAAATACAAGCAATTATCAGGGAATACTATGGAAAATTATATGCCAACAAATTGGACAACTTAGAAGAAATGGACAAATTCCTAAACACACACTCACTACCAAAATTCACACGGGAAGAGATAAAAAATCTGCACAGACCCATAACGAGTGAAGAAATCGAATCAGTTATCAAAAGTCTCCAAACAAATAAGAGCCCTGGACCTGATGGCTTCCCTGGGGAATTTTACCAGATTTTTAAAACAGAATTAATACCAATTCTTCTCAAGCTATTCCGAATAGATATCGAAGGAAAACTCCCGGACTCATTTTATGAAGCCAGCATCACTCTGATTCCCAAACCAGACAGAGACCCAGTAAAAAAAGAGAACTACAGGCCAATATCCTTGATGAATACAGATGCAAAAGTCCTCAACAAGATACTTGCAAATCGAATTCAATAGCACATTAAAAGAATTATCCACCAAGATCAAGTGGGATTCATTCCTGGGTTACACGGCTGGTTCAATATTCGCAAATCCATCAATGTGATACATCACAGCAACAAAAGAAAAGACAAAAATCATATGATCCTGTCAATAGATGAGAAAAAGCATTTGACAAAATACAGCATCCCTTCTTAATAAAGACCCTAGAGAAAGTCGGGATAGAAGGAACTTACTTAAACATCATAAAAGCCATCTATGAGAAGCCTAAGCTAACATCATCCTCAAA
>NW_027532067.1:95232-111441 GCF_008692635.1 Crocuta crocuta
GGAAGCACCTAAATATTTAAAACAATTAATCACAAACAGAAGCAATGTTATAGATAACAATGTGATAATAGCAGGGAAAATTTATATTCCAATTACAGCAATGGACAGGTCAACCAGACAGAAAATCGAAAAAGAAACAATGGACATGAAAGACACATTGGACTAGATGGATCTGACAGATATATTTAGAACTCTACATCCTGAGGCCAGGGAATTCACTTTCTTCTCAATTACGCATGGCATATTCTCCAAGTAGATCACATATTGGGACATAAAGCAGCCCTCAATAAATATAAAAGAATTGAGATCATACCATGCACACATTCAGATCATAATGCTTTGAAACTTGAAATCAATCACAGGAAAAAGTCTTGAAATCCTCCAAAAACATGGAGGTTAAAGAACACCCTAGTAAAGAATGAATGGGACAATCAGGTAATTAGAGAAGAAAATAAAAAATATATGGAAAAAACGAAAATGAAAACACAACCCAAAATCTATGGAATGCGGCAAAGGCAGTCCTAACAGGAAAGTACATTGCACTTCAGGCCTATTTCAAGAAAGTAGAAAAAGCGCAAGTGCAAAATCTAACAGCAAACCTAAAGGAAATAGAGGCAGAGCAAAAAGTATGCCTTAAACCCAGTAGAAGAAGAGAAATAGTAAAAATCAGAGGAGAAATTAACAACATAGAGACCAAAGAAACAATTGAACAGATCAATGAAGCCAAGAGTTGGTTTTTTGAAAATATAAACAAAATTGAGAAACATCTAGGCAGGCTTCTCAAAAAGAAAAGAGAGAGCAGCCAAATAGACAAAATTATGAATGAAAATGGACTTATTACAACCAACCCCTCAGAAATACAAGCAATTATCAGGGAATACTATGGAAAATTATATGCCAACAAATTGGACAACTTAGAAGAAATGGACAAATTCCTAAACACACACTCACTACCAAAATTCACACGGGAAGAGATAAAAAATCTGCACAGACCCATAACGAGTGAAGAAATCGAATCAGTTATCAAAAGTCTCCAAACAAATAAGAGCCCTGGACCTGATGGCTTCCCTGGGGAATTTTACCAGATTTTTAAAACAGAATTAATACCAATTCTTCTCAAGCTATTCCGAATAGATATCGAAGGAAAACTCCCGGACTCATTTTATGAAGCCAGCATCACTCTGATTCCCAAACCAGACAGAGACCCAGTAAAAAAAGAGAACTACAGGCCAATATCCTTGATGAATACAGATGCAAAAGTCCTCAACAAGATACTTGCAAATCGAATTCAATAGCACATTAAAAGAATCATCCNTACTAGAACTGATCCATGAACTCAGCCAAGTTGCAGGGTACAAAATCAACGTACAGAAATCGGTTGCATTTCTATACACCAATAATGAAGCAACAGAAAGAGAAATCAAGAAGCTGATCCCATTCACAATGGCACAAAAAACCATAAAATACCTAGGAATAAACCTAATCAAGGATACAAGAAATCTGTATGATGAAAAATATAGGAAACTTATGAAGGAAAATGAAGAAGACACAAAGAAATGGAAAAACATTCCATGCTCATGGATAGGAAGAATAAATATAGTTAAAATGTCATTATTGCCCAAAGCAATCTACACATTCAATGCAATGCCAATCAAAATTGCACCAGCATACTTCTCAAAACTAGAACAAACTATCCTAAAATTTGTATGGAACCACAAAAGTCTCTGAATAGCCAAAGTAATTATGAAGAATAAAACCAAAATGGGAGGTATCACCATCCCAGACTTTAGCCTCTACTACAAAGCTGTCATCATCAAGACAGTATGGTATTGGCACAAAAACAGACATGTAGACCAATGGAACAGAATTGAGAACTCAGAGCTGGATCCAAAAGTATATAGACAACTAATCTTTGACAAAGCAGGAAAGACTATCCATTGGAAAAAAGACAGCCTTTTTAACAGATGGTGTTGGGAGAACTGGACAGCAACATGCAGAAGAATGAAACTAGATCATTTTCCCACACCATACACAAAAATAAACTCAAAATGGATAAAAGACCTGAACGTGAGACAGGAAACCATCAAAACCCTAGAGGAGAAAGCAGGAAGCAAACTCCTTGACCTCCACCACAGCAACTTCTTACTTGACATATCCCTAAAGCAAGGGAATCAAGAGCAAAAGTAAACCATTGGGACCTCATCAAGATTAAAAGCTTTTGTACAGCAAAAGAAACAAGCCATAAAACTAATAGGCAACCAATGGAATGGGAAAAGGTAGTTGCAAGTGACATATCAGATAAAGGGTTAATATCCAAAATATATAAGGAACTCACCAAATTCCACACCCGAAAAACAAACAACCCAGTGAAGAAATGGGCAGAAGATATGAACAGACACTTCTCCAAAGAAGACATCCAGATGGCCAACAGACACATGAAACGATGCTCAGCATCCCTCCTCATCAGGGAAATACAAATCAAAACCACACTGAGATACCACCTCACGTCAGTCAGAGTGGCTAAAAGGAGCCAATCAGAGAACTCTAGATACTGGCGAGGATGTGGAGAAACGGGCACCTTCCTACACTGTTGGTGGGAATGTAAACTGGTGCAGCCCCTCGGGAACACAGTGTGGAGGTTCCTCAAAAAGTTAACAATAGAACTCCCCTAGGACCCAGCAATAGCACTGCTAGGAATTTATTCAACGGACATAAGAATGCTGATGCATAGGAGCACATGCACCTCAACGTTCATAGCAGCACTCTCAACAATAGCCAAAACATGGAAAGAGCCTAAGTGTCCATCAATGGACGAATGGATCAAGAAGATGTGGTTTATCTATACGATGGAATACTACATGGCAATGAGAAACAATGAAATCTGGCCATGTGTGGCAACACGGATGGACCTTGAGGGTGTTATGCTGAGCGAAATAAGTCAGGCAGAGAAGGACAAATACCATATGTTTGCATGTTAAGGAGGATTAGGAGGAATTTAACGGAGGATAGTGGGGGAGAAAAAGGGGTGAAATAGTAGGGGAGGGGGAGAGATGCAAACCATGAGAGACTCTTGAATGCTGAGAAGAAACCGAGGACTGATGGGTGTGGTGGAGGAGTGGGGAGATGGACATGGAGGGGGGCACTTGTGGGGATGAGCACTGGGTGTTATATGGAAACCAACTTGACAATAAACTATTTGTAAAAAAAATAATAATAAAATAAAATAATAAAATGAAATTTTGAAGTAATTAGTTATACATAGGTACTTATACATAAAAATTTACTCACATGCACACAAACACGTTCAAGGCCATGAATGCTCAAAAATCTCATTTTCTTTCATGGAAGGTGTGCCAGAGGCTTTCACTCTACAGCCAGTTATTGTACTGCCAACATATGGCAAGCCTTATGCCTGCTGGGAGACACACAGCTGCACACCACAGCCCTGCCTTCAAGGTAGCTCCCTCAGTTGACTGAAGAAACGGGGCATTGAAATGTTAATTAAAATATAGGTTGATAAATCCATAACTTTGATTCACAAGAAAGACCACAGAGGTGGAGCACCTTCCTAAGTTTGGGGCCACATTAAGTCTTGAGAAATAGTTGTTATGTGAGCTGGAGTTTCAAGGATGAGGTAAAGAATGGATAAGGAGAACTGTAGGAAGTAGAGAAGGTTTGTGTAAAGGCATAAAGGTCTTTAACGTGTTCGCACACCTACAATTCACCCTGCATGCACGGGTCTAAATGGCGAGATGGGAAGAAGAGGGAGATGAGATGGAATCATGAAAGGGATGTGATGGAGGGCTAGAGAGCTGCTTTAAGGAGTTTGGAAAGAAGCTTAAAGGCTGTAGATTTCTCAGAGTGCCTAATGGCTTAGTCAGTTTCGCATTAGACTCTTGATTTCGGCTTGGGTCATGGTCCCAGGGTTATGGAATTGAGTCCTGCCTTGAGCTTCATGCTGAGTGTGGAGTCTGCTTAAGATTCTCTCTTTCTCTCCCTCTGCCCTCTTGCCCACTTGCTTTCTCTCTCTTTCTCTCAAAAAAAAAAAAACTGGTATGTGGTTTCCTTAAAGAATTTTGAGATTTGCAAAGAGGCTCTTAAATACAGAGAACAAACTGAGGTTTGCTGGAAGGGTGTTGGGTCAAGGATGGGCCAAATGGGGGATGGACATTAAGGAGGGCACTTGTTGGGATGAGCACTGGGTGTTATATGTGAGTGATGACTCACTAAATTCTACTCCTGAAACCATTATTATGCTATATGTTAACTTGGATTTAAATTAAAATAAAATATATGTTAAGTGAAATAAGTTAGACAGAGAAAGACAAATACCATATGGTTTAATTCATATGTAAAATTTAAGAAATAAAACAAACAAACAAAAGATAAACAAAAAGCCAGACTCTTAGATACAGAGAATAAACTGGGGGCTACCAGAGGGGAGGTGGGTAGAGGAATGAGTGAAATAGGTGAAAGGAGATTAAGAGTACACTTCTCCTGGAGTGCCTGGGTGGTTCAGTTAGTAAATGTCTGATTTTTGGTTTTGCTTCAGGTCATGATCTCATATTTCAGCACTGACTGTGTGGAGCCTGCTTGGGATTCTCTTTCTCTTCTCTCTCTGACCCTTCCCTGCTTGCTTTCATGTGCTCTTGTTCTCTCTCAAAATAAATAAATAATTTTTAATGTTTATTTATTTTTGAGAGAAACAGACAGTGTGAGCAGGGGAGTGGCACAGAGAGAAGGAGACACAAAACCTGAAGCAGGCTCAAGGCTGTCAGCACAGAGCCTGATTCAGGGCTCAAACCCACGAACTGTGAGATCATGACCTGAGCTGAAGTCGGTCACTTAACCAACTGAGCCATTCAGGCTCCCCAAATAATTAAACTTTATAAGGAAAAAAAAAGAGTACACGTATCATGATGAGTACTGAGTAATGTATAGAATTATCAAACCCCTATATTGTACACTTGAAATTAATATAACACTGTATGTTATTATATTTCAGGGTTTTTAAAAAAAAACTTTAAAAGGATAGACTGGAAAGAACATGAACAGAATAGGTGTCATCTAGTCAACAGATGATGAGGACTCATTACCAATTAAGGACAAAAGATGTATACCAAAGCTCATTAGGGGTGGAACCAGAGGACCAGTTTTTCCCAGAAGATAGGGAGAGTAAGAGTTGACGAACAGATCTATTCTTTCAGAATGCTAGAATGGGACATTCACCAAGACTGTTTGTCCAAGAGGAGGAGCAGTTTGGGGGGCCAGAACTATGAGCTGGGTTCAGAATCAGTTGAGTTTGTGGTATTTCTTGTACGTCCATGTGGAGATTTGCAGAGGGCAATTGGTTCTCTGGGTCAGAGTTCAGGTCTAAGGTTTTTATTGAAGAATACATGCAAAATAGAAAAAAGATACGAAAAGGTAAATTAAATATCTAAATTTTTCAATTCAACAATGGACACTATTAATGTTTTGATGCTTATTATCCTTAAGTTTTTACTATGCTTATGTATACCAGGAGTCTGTCTTCAACTATCCTTATGTCTCCACAATCCTCTCACATTGGATAAAGATGGTTTGATCACTCAGATCACATGTTATGGGAAAACCAGCATTTCATCAAATAAATAAATTAAAGCATTTTGGTTTACCCTTGCTTGCCCTTCACCCCAAATTCCTGCTTCTGTCATATTGTGTAGCCCATTCTCTCCTCTCCCTACAGTTTTTGTCCTATTTTTCCATTTTTGCCCTAAAATAGACCTTATCCCATTTCTTGACTATACACATAATTATCTCAAGACTGTCTTATGCAGCAGATTTCCTGGAAGCATGAAAAAAGATTCCTTAATCATTAGCTGGCACAGACAGCAGTATGTGAGCATCATTCTGAGAATATTTCATCAGCAACAGAGAATTTGTGTCTGGCTCCTGGTCTGATCTCTCTGTCTGCCCCTAAACTTGGCTTACTGCCACCACCTTGCTTTATCTCTGTCTAGAAAGCCTTCTTTCCTATTGCCTGAAAAAAGCAACAAGAATATTCCTATTTCTTTATTATGAAGAGACATGTATTACTTTGCCTCCAACTCCAAACAAGGCTCAGGAGTGAACATAACACTAAACAACTATGCACACATACGCACACAAATAAACAAATAAGCAAAACACAGCAAAAACTTGTCAATTGAAGCTTTTATTTTTTATTTTAGACTTAATATCTTGGCAATGGTGTTAACACAGAGGTATTTTCTCTATGTCCCTTTGCCCATTGAATCATATATTCCTTATTATGCAATTTTTAATAGTTGTACAGCGCTCCATTTTATAGCTGTACTGAAGTTAAATTTAGTATTAATTTATTATTCTGTTTAAAATTATTTTCCTTCCCCCATTACTTTCTATATTTGATGAGAATCTTTCTTAATCTTTGTCCTGCTTATTCCTGAAAAAGTCAGTAGTAGTCAATAAAGATTTCAATGTGTCCCGTCTAAAACACGCTACAGTCATCTCTGCCCTTTGTTACCACTGAGCTACTTTATAACGGTGTAAGTTGTAGAAAACGGTTAATAATGCAGATACATTCTTTTCTGTAAAAATAAAAATGAATTTGTGGAATGCAACTAAGTATCATTCTGTGGAAACTGACCAATTTTACATCTCTTTGTAAATTAATTTAGGATTTTTTTGATGGCCTGCATATGTGTGTTCTCTGCATTCTCTTTTAAACCAGTGGTAACATCTTATTTATTCCTTCATTAATAGTGGGATGAATAAAATCCTGTTATATATTCAAAAGATAGTTGTGATTTTTACCTTTCTTAAAAAATCCTTTAATATTTCCCTGTGGTAAATTTCTATACGTAAAAACACTCAGCCAAATATTATACATATTATTGCTATGATTTTTGATGTGTGCTGCTAAATTTTTCTTCAGAAATATCTTATTAGTTTATAATCTCCTCAACAGTATATGAGATTACCTTTTTTAAAAAATACTGTTGACATAGATTTATTCTTATCTTTATTGTCATCCTCATTATCATCACCATAATCTTAGGATATTAATATGGAAAAAAGAGTTTTATGGTTCTATTAAGTTGTATATTTTTGTTTCAGTAAAGTTGAATATATTTTGAAGGCTTCTCCATTATCCAACCCTTCTGGTTTCTATTAAAGAAGACTTTCTTCTAAGTACACTTGTTCTTACCTTACTTCTCATGGAAGTACAAGGAGTTCATTATTTGGTAGGAGACAACTTTGTGCTCAAATTTCTCAGTTAGGTAGAGCCAGTGGAACAAAGACTTGGCTGATTTCTATTTTACCTTCTCCACTTGGGCCAGTGCAAGGCAGTGACCTGGATAAACGTGATGCTGTTTACATGTGACCTCAGGTGAACCTTCCCTATTTTTTTTTTACTTTATTTTACAAATAGTTTATTGTCTAGTTGGTTTCCATATAACACCCAGTGCTCATCCCCACAAGTGCCCTCATCCATGCCCATCTCCCCCCTCCCCCCCCACACCCATGAGTCCTCAGTTTGTTCTCAGCATTCAAGAGTCTCTCATGGTTTGCCTCTCTCCCTTTCCCCCACCATTTCTCCCCATCTTCTCCCCCATGGTCCTCCGTTAAGTTCCTCCTAATCCTCCTATACGTGCAAACATATGATATTTGTCCTTCTCTGCCTGACTTATTTCGCTCAGCATAACACCCTCAAGGTCCATCCATGTTGCTACACATGGCCAGATTTCATTCTTTCTCATTGCCATGTAGTATTCCATCGTATAGATAAACCACATCTTCTTGATCCATTCATCTGTTGATGGACACTTAGGCTCTTTCCATGTTTTGGCTATTGTGGAGAGTGCTGCTATGAACATTGGGGTACATGTGCTCCTATGCATCAGCATTTCTGTATCCCTTGGGTAAATTCCTAGCCGTGCTTTTGCTGGGTCATAGCCAGACTGAAAGCTAGAAAGAGCTTGCTGTCTCCCCAGTGCCTAGTCTGAAACTAGCTTTCAGTCTGGCTGTGTCCTTCAACCTCACATATCACATAAACCTGCTGATTTTGTTGTCGTTTTTCTCAAATGATTCAATAGCCCAGCTTTTGTTTATGTATGTGTTGGTCATCCCCTTTCTCCATGCATTACCTATCTATGCATATCCTTTGCGTGTTTTGTTCTTAAGATGTGTGTATTTTTCTTTGTGATTTGCAAGAACTCTTAATATAATAATGATAAAAATTCATGTCTATCATGTGTTTTGAATATTTTCTTACATGTGTGTTATGCATACACACACATGCTCACATATATGTTTACTATTTTCTTTTTCAGTGAATTATCAAGTTTGTCCTCATCCTACACTACAAATTGAAATGGGTTCTATTAGAGATTGGGTTGGTCCCTGTTTGAATTTCTTAGGGAAGAGTGTCAAGTTATTTTAACATTACTTCCTCAGATAAAAGTTTCAGTATCCTATGTGCACTAGAAAGATGTTACAAGTTTTCATCACAGGAAAAATATTATGTGTGGGGATGGATGTTAAGTAGACTGTGGTGATCATCATGCAATATATACAGGTATTGAATTAGCATGTTATACAACTGAAATTAACATAATGTTATAGGTCAGTTATATCTTTATTTAAAACAAAAGATGTTACAATTGAGAGCTTTTGGGACTTGAGAAATAGCCATCGGGAGCCCTCTACTGGGCACTCCTTTCCTTTGCCTACAGGGCCCTCAGAGCAGACAATAATGTGGTGGGGAGCATTGTTGTTCTGGGCTCCCCTATGGCTGTGACTTCTGGTACACAAGATTACTGCACTGAAAGTGGTAAGGGCCACTCTCTCACCACTGGATTATCCTTACTTCCAGGACTGTTCTGCTAGGCATCATTGGACATTATTGGATTTGTGCAGGATTTCCCATCCACCCCCATTTGGATTCATAACAATTTACTCATGTGGCATTTTATTAACTGACCAACATTCCCCAAATTCAGCCCCGTGTCATGAAGCTATTTTCTGGAGATCTGAGAATGTGACCACACTCTTCTCTGGTTTCTAGTGATAATGTAGATATTGCCTTTCAGTATAAGTGTTCAGTGAGGCTAATAACTAAAATAAGATGCAGAATAGATATATGCATGTATTCCAGCTGCCATCTTTGCTAAAATGTCTTCTATCACCAGTAACAACTTTGATAGGAACCGGAAGTTTGAACAGCTTGGAATTTAAGTGCAAAGGCAAACCTGCACATCTATGCTCATAGTGTCCACTCCTCCTGTCCTCCCTAGGCACACAGGGGCAGGCGACAGTCATAACACCTTGTAGTGTGGGGAGCCAGGGACTAGTTCTGGCCAGGAACATGTGAGCATTAGTCATAGGTGTCACTTCTGGGGGTGACAGAGCTGCTTCCTTTCTAGAATGGGTTTTGCATGTGTGAAACATCAGCTTCTGTTGTGCAGGTCTGAGGTCTGGTGGTTGTTGCTTGCTACAGCATGGTCTAGGCTTTCTCAGGCTTATGCTCAAACCTTCTCTTCATTTTTCCTACTCCTCTCTTTGTTCTGAAGTGAGGATAAAACAGGCAGGAAAATTGTAAGTGAACATGTGGCCTACACCTGAGAAATTATAAATATGCAAATAGTACTGAACACCCCAAGAGGGCACAAAGGTAACAGGATGCTGCCAAGTAGGGTTTCTACAGCTACCTTTCCCAAAGATCTGGACTTGATCCAGATTCCCTTCATGGGGTGCATTTAAAGTGTTTTAAATCTGTTCTAATGTATTCTGATACAAAAATTATGTTACCAATGATTAACAGTTGCTTGAAATTAGTGGGAAAAGACCTAATTTTATCTAGGTGTCTGAAGTTCTGTTGGGTCTGTATTAGGTAATCAGGCTTGTGGAACGAGGTGGGGTTGGGGAGATCTAGGCTCACCTAAGTCCCCTGAGGAAAGCTCGCCTTATCTCTAGGCACTGACTCTTACTGGGCTATCACTTCTCCAAAATCAGATCTCAGAGCTGATTTCTCACATCAAACACTATAGACTGAGGCCAGCAAGGTTATCTAACATTGGCATTGAGGGTCATATCATGAAGGAATAAGAGAAGTAGGCTGAGAGACCTAAATCACCTGTGAGAATTGGGACAAACGTTCTGAACTAGAAACTGGTTTAGCTTTGGTGTTCTTACTGAAGATCCTTTCTAGCCAAAGTATTCTGTGTTGAGATGGGTTGCTCTGTAGTGGTAGCTTAACTTGTAGCCAGCATGTACCCACTGAAGTCCAACAGCAACCTGGAAAGCAATGCACATGCCAAGCCGGGGGATGGGCAGGCTTCTCATGAAAAGATGCTGATTGTTGCTGCCCATAGCCTGCCAGGCCCACTCTGGATGCATTTTGTCAGCTCTCTCTTTACACTCAATATACTCTTAGGTTCTGCACTTTTGAAGACTGCAGTAATTTATCTTGTGCACAGAAAGGGTATAAAATGGGAACTAATTAAACTAGAACTACTCAATTAATGAGAAACTAACAGAGGAAACCATTGTAGTTTAGAGATTTTACAGACACTGCATCAATAACACACTTTTTTTTCCCCACATGACCCACATTCACTGGAGGGTTTCGTTCCACTAATTACTTATTCTGTGTGTAACCACTGCAGGCTGAAGAGAATGTTGCATCATGCTATTATCTTTAAACTGCATGTCTGAGTGTCGTTTTCATTCAATGCGAGTGCTCACTCCAATTTTCTTCAAATCTGAATGCAGTTTTACAGTAAGGGAGTGGTTATAAAAGGAACTGGTAGATTAACAAAAGGCAGTGTTAAAAGACTGTTTTAGGATTTGAAACCAAGGAATGAGATTTGGAATTTTCTTGAAAATCCCAAAAATGACATTTTGAGAGTTTTATTTGAAAGCTTTATATTCTAAGGATGCCTGGGTGGCTCTGTCTGTTAAGGGTTGGACTCTTGATTTTGACTCAGGTTGTGATCTCATACTTTGTCAGATCAAGCCCTGCATCAGGCTTTGCACTAGGCAGAGAGCCTGCTTGGGATTCTCTTTCCCCCCACTCCCTCTCTCTGCCCCTCTCCTACTCTCTCAGAATAGATTGTGGTAGGGTCTCCTCCTTAAGGAAGGAAAAAAAAGAAAAGACTCAAGGCAACCTGGCTATACACATACATGACAACATCCCTCATGACCCTGTAACATGAGACCAGTTAATCAGACTGCATGTTTGTGTGTTACCATATATGGGAGACAGAGGAGTAAAAAATATATAAAAAACTATGCCACTTGGCATTTGGGGCTCAGTTCTTCAGGTGTGAACCCAATTGAGTGGTGCTGGATGAATAAAATTGCTTCCTGGAAAGAAAAGCCTCAGTGCATGACTCTCTGTGTGAGAATCCTGCTACAAAATAAATAAACTTTGAAAGATTTATTTTCCAAATCTACGCCACATGAATAAAAAAATATTAATTTAAATAAGAGCATCACTATGCCCATCCAGAGATGGGTATTCCAGAAGCTCTACAGACAAGAATACAGACTCACAAGCAGAAAAGACAAGAGCCAGTAACACAAGAAAGGGCATAGCCCACAAGAGCACAGGCTATAGAGCTGACCAGAGTTTTGATTTCTGCCAGCTCTGGCACTCACTTGCTAGATGCTCTGAGCTGCTTGATTTCTCTGTGTCTCAAGTTTTTTTCAACTCTCAAAGAGGTGAATGGTACATCCCTCCTAAGGTTGTTATGAGGGTTAAACAAGTTGATGTGTTTAAGTATGCACTTATCTGGCACATATATATGCGGTATTGAACAGGGCAACTGTCTTTGAAGAAAGTCACACGAATTGACAGCAGGATGTGATGGCCTATAAAGGTGGCCCACAAGAATAAAGAAGAATTTTTTTTGCAATTTATTGAGATTCTCTACATTATAAATATTCACATTTTAAATCAACCCTTTGTCTCGATCCTAGGAAGGAATGTCATAGTGAGGGTATTAACAGAAAAGGAGCTTGGATCCTGCACAGTAGACTGGATTGAGAATGATTGCCAGCAGGTGTAAGGAATCTCTGCAGACCTTGTGAGTACCCTTGCAAATACATGACTCAGAGATGCTAAGCTGTGAGACAAGGAGGAAGGTTGGAGTCATAATGCCCTGAGATTATGAAAGGTGAAGGATTTAGGGAGCAAGAAAAGTTCAAAGGGCTGAACCCTAAACCTGCCATAATGCTCCAGAGACAAGGAGAAGTTTGCATTAAAACCATTTAATTCCTTTTCCTTTTTGAACATGAAAAATCCAGCTCAGACCCAGCAGTGTGATGGTGCTCTAATCTGACCTGGATTGACTAAAGAATCTAAATGGGATAAGGAGCTTTTGAAGGTGGCTTTCCAGGTGTGGGTCTCAGCTGCCTTCACCAATGTCAGTAAGGATATGGTCTTGACAGATGAAATGACCTTTTATTGACATTGGCACCTAACTTCACACACTGTAGTTTAATGCCAATCAGAGAAAACAAACAGCCTTTAGCAGAGAAGAATTAACCACTAAGGATCTGTGGTTGTCAGTCTTTCACTTTAGATACTGAGAAAAATCCATTTATTCTTTCCTTTACTTGTCTGAACCTCTTCTCTTTTCAGGCACTCTATGGGGCAGAGGGAACCACAGAGATACTCTCTCTTCTAGAATAGTAGACAGCTAACAGAGACATACACAAACAGTAGACCAAGCAGGAAAATGACAAACAATGTTAGCAGCTAATGTCAGTGATTACTTTCCACTAGAAAGTAAGATCCAGTTATAGGGCACACGCCTCCTACACACCTCCACCGCCAGTACTGTGCATCCTGTCAGGCTCTGGTGGCAGCTCCTCCCCGCTCCTCTCCCCCATTCCTCCCTCCCCTTCCCTTGCCCTTCTGTACCACTTACTCCTCTCTTCCCTTATCTTTCTGTTTCTTCTCTCTCCTGTTATTCTTCATGTTGACCTTTGTTTTTCCTGCCTTTTTTTTCTTTGTGCTTCAAATTTTGGTAGGCAACCACTTATGCTCAAATTTTCTACTCTCAGAGGCATCTTAAAAGAAACACTATTAAAGAAAGATCTTCTTGAACTTAGAGGACAAATGAGGAGGTCAAGACCTCTTTTCCGTTCTTCACCCCTCATGCTCCCCCTCCCCCACCCTTCTTCCTCCCCTTCCCCTTTCCCTTCTCCTACTCTTGTTCTCTGTCTCTCTCCCCCCCACCCCGTGCCATCCACCCCATTGGAACAAGCCTGGCAATCTTGTGCATCTTCTCCTGCCTGCAACACTGACATCTATTCTGGATATGGATCCCCTAGAGGTAAGACATCAGGAGGATCAAGAAACCCAATTAGAGCCTAAGTGATGTGGTCCAGCCAGCTCTAGTGGAGAGTCCACAGTGGGTATTTGGAACCAAACTGTGATTAGCCTGCCACTGCTACCCTTGTGCCTTTGTGACTTGAGAGTACATCTCTTGGGGGTTTCAGGAAGTGGGACAATAAAACCTGAATTCTCTTACTGGAATAACATCCCAATGCTTCAAACATCCACCCATATTCCCTAACAGCATTGAAGATGACAAGGGGAATCATAGACATCTAGGAAGGAAGATCTAGTGATACTCAAGGAGTATCTTTTCTTCATATTTACTGAGAACAAAACCAGTAAGAAGGGGTGATGCTTTCAGGGAAGCTTTTTGATTAATCTTTAGCACATTGCCTGATCATGAGAGGTGGGTGCATGTTGCTGAGGAGACCCAGGATTGAGGAGATCTCAGTTATAATGCTATGGAAAAATTAATTGGGATGGGAATGACTGCACTCAGGAAGCAACAACTGAACAAGGGGAAGAGAAAGTACAACCATATCCAATTTGAGCTCACTTTCTGGAACTTTGTACAGTCCATGAGTAAATAAAATAGGAGAAAATATTTCATAACCAGTAAATCCCCAAGTATTAATTGATTATCCTTTATAAATGCAGGAAAGGAACAGGCTTTGTCTGGTGAATGCCAAGAGTGAAGAAGTCTGAAAGGGTCTAGACCCTGAAATAGGACTTTACCCTGGAGTGGAGTTGGTGGTAAGGTCAACACTAGCTCGTTATGGGTGCCAAGAAGATGCCTGGCCCTCTGCAGAGACCCACGGTAACATTAAAGCAGGAACAGCATTGAGGGTCTATGACAGAGATATGGGGGTTACTGAGCAGGGTGAGTCACTGATGGGAACAATGGAAGAACTTAGTGTTCTAAGAAGGCAGCCCCCAAGAAGGGCCCCATCAACCTGGGTGCATGCTTCACCTGTTCATAGGGAGGGCTGCACTCCTAATCAGGCAGACATAGGTAAGAGGGGAAAGCTCTCAAACACAGGCAGTGAGGCAAGGTTAGGGGTGGCAGAACAGGGACCCAAGGCCAGTGCTGGATGCCAGGGAAAGAGAAATGAACCAGCATGTACTCATGGATAGTATGTATTGTGCTTCAAGTAACACATAGGCTGCCTTGCAAGTCTTTTATCATGAAATCCTCACACAAACCATAGTGGACTGTGTACATTTTATTTTTCACTTGAAGTAACTGAGCTCAGAGAGTTTAACAAGCATCTGAAATTATTACAAGGACTTTAAGTGACATTCAAACTTGTTTGGGCACCAAAGTCTGTGCCCTTGGATCAGAACTCCTGAAGCCCCTTATGCCTGAAGGCTAGATGGCCTTTGTGGACCAAGGAGGAAGAGCCTCTCAGGAAGGTCTGAGCAGCAGGAGATAGGGAGGCTTATTACCTGTAATCACAGGGTGAGAATAGCAACATACAGACAAACAACTAGCAGCTGGTAAAAGCCAGTCCAGAAGCAAACTTCCAAGGCATAGTCTGTGCTGCAGCTCACAAATCCTGTTGCTGGTCTGCTGGCCCACCGATAGCACCAAGCTCCCCAGCCCCAGCAAGCTTTCCTCCCTGAGCTGATCCCAATCTTGGGGCCACAGCTGGGCCTGAAGCTCTGCTAGCTCCTACCAACTCTCTCCATGAAGCTTCTGGTACTTCTCGGCCAGATTCAGACATTGCTCTATAATAAGGGCACCAGCTCTTTGTTCCCCCTCACTGCAGTCGGAAGCTTGGTGGTGGCTTCCATTTCATCCTCATGGGTTCTACTTCATCCCAACAGGTTTCTATTTGTCCTTGTTGTCCAACTTTATGTCATCTCTCCTTCCCTACTACTGGCTGTAGCTCTGCTAACTGTAGGTGCAACATCAGATGTGAGATAAATAGCGACACACAAGCTGCCAATCATCTTCCACAATGGTATAAAATAGACTCTCCATCTGTAATAAATTCCTTATTTCACATCACTTCTAGTGGTTCTGCTTCTCAGGTTGAGCTCTGACTGGTTTCGTTTGTCATCACACACCTCTACAAAGAATCAGAGGGGCATTAGCAATAAAAGAACTGTTTTAGCTTAAAAAATAACTGTTTTAGAATAAAAGAAATGCAAAGATTAAAAAACATGTAATTCATGTGAAGACTTAACTCTATGCCTAGTATATAGTAAGTTCTCAATAACTGCAGTTACAGCTTTGTCCTTAGGAACCTGGATTGAATCCTACAATGGATTTCCACAAAGGCAGAAATATTTCATAGTTTTTGGAATCTGAAAGCAAGATCAAAGATTCTCTGCACAATTCCCATGATAAGTTTAATTATGAACAATGGGAAAGGATAATGCATCTGGATTGTTTACAGATAGCTAATGACCTAACCTGCTAAATATAGCTACAGCTTTCCAACTGAAAGCTTTATCTGCTCCTTGAAAACAGATTGAAGCCCCCACTGCTGAGCAATATTGGCGAGAACAGCTGGAGCAAATGTTCTCCTCCTTCCCATGGAATGATAAATCACACCTGTCAATGAATAAAACATCCAGTGTCAGCAATTGAGCAATGGATTTTTAAGGAGCCTTCCAATTTATCAGTTTAGCTATTGATTACCTGTGAAAGGTCATTGCATCAGAGGGGATAATAAATGGGAGAACTGAGCCCCAATACACAATGCAATGTGGGTTCATAACTTTCCCTCCAAGAACGTGAGGATATAAAATTGCCCCAAAGTACAAAGTATTAAAGAACTAATTATATATATATATTACATATATATATAGTATACATATATATGTCATTGGATTTCTCATGACAAATAAATAGC
>NW_027532067.1:112744-117614 GCF_008692635.1 Crocuta crocuta
ATCAAAAGAACCAAGGCCAATTGCCTACAAAGTATTCCCCAGAGTCCTAGGATGCTGATGAGATAAGATATTGTTTTACATGTTTATAATAGGGAGGTGAGCTCAACAGTTATGAGTTCACATATGAGGTGTTCCCCAAATCCTAGACCAGCTTGGTATTGTTTAGTTCAAATTCTTTTCCTCTTTTCATGTTTGAAGGTGTGGTTTTAATCGGATGGACTGCTCAAGAGGTGGTGTGCTAGTAAATGTTTCACAACAGGCTCTCAGAGGCCAAAAAAAAAAGAGTTTTTTAGTGTTTGCCAATGTCTATGATGTCACTACTTTCACTACAGATGATGTCAAGCTCTCAGTGTGACACCACTGAGCACAGAGTTGGGAAGAAATGCTTGCAATCAGCCCTGGCAAGTCAGCATTAGCCAACTCCAGCCCACCACAGCATGCAACCTAGCACCCAGCAGTGTTCAGTTTGTTTGTATGGTCTCTACTTATGTCCTGGTGGTTACTCTTACCTCCAAATTAGACAGCAGGTGACTTGGATTGCCATTTATGCCACACCTTCTACCAAGGAATCTAATTATGTCTTATTTGTAGCAGAGTTTAGAAAGCAACATCAAAATTAAATGAATATCCTAAGCCAGGAAAGTTTGAACTATAAAAATGGTAATGTAGGGGCGCCTCAGTGTCTGACTTCGGCTCAGGTAATGATCTCACAGTTTGTGGGTTCGAGCCCTGCGTCGGGCTCTGTGCTGACTGCTCAGAGTCTGGAGCCTGCTTCAGATTCTGTATCTCCCTCTCTCTCTGACCTTCCCTTGCTCACACTGTTTTTCTCTCTCTCTCTCTCTCTCTCTCTCAGAAATAAATAAAATATTTTTTAAAAAATTTAATGGTAATATACAAAACTTACCTAGACATTCTTATGTCAAGTGACATTATGGTAGTCAAAGGGAGTGTGTCTGTTTGACATGGTCAGTCATCCATATCACAATGACTTCTTTATGAACCTAAACCCAGGTTACTCACATCTGCCTTCTCTGAAAACAGAAAGCAACCCAAGATTTAGATTTTTTTTTCCCATTATTGATGGTGAGCGCTCTAAGGTAGTGCTGAAACCTATTTCTATTATCTTTGAAATAGAAATGAGTACTAAAATGCAGTAACTAAAGAAGTAATATAGCATAATCGTAATAAGTGCAGACTATACAAAGTTGAGTGTGAATACTAAATTCATTGCTTACCAATTGTAACACAGTTAATTGCCTTAGTTTTTTAATCTATGATATGGAGATGAATTTAGGAGTTGCATGTAGCAGATAATGCCTATGAACTAACCAGACATTCCCAACACCTGTCCTTTCTAATTGGAACCCACTTCACTATACTCTAACATCTGAGGGGGAAAAAAATGCATATTTTGCCAAGCCTTCTTGCCAAAAAAGATATCCCTATAACACAGTTTTGGTTATAACCCAGCCAACGTGGAACTGGGAGCTTCTTGGTGTCTTCTGAAAAGGGTTTTATTTTGTCTAATAAAAGAGACAGATGTAGCTGCTAAGTTATTTTTTACTGTTGTGAATCAAATGTGATGCCTGAGCAGCCATTTTGTAGCTGTGGGGTAACAAGGATATGGAAAAGACCAAAACAAGTACACACCCATGAAACCAAGGCCAGCACTACTCTATCTTCAGGTTTCCTAGGAATAGGATGAAAACATCTCTGATTTATTAGGCCACTCTGTATCAAAGTCTTCTCTTCTCTGATGTTGACAGTATTTCTGATAATAGACTATGTAATGGGAGTGGTTTGGAGATTACATTGAAATAATGAGTGTTGTGTGCTGTGATAGTGCATTGCCTGGTCAATAGAAAATGACGTCAAAATGTGCATTATTGTTATTTATTATTATGCAGGATTAATGTCTTCTGCTGCATCCCTGACAGCATGTAGCACTGGACAAGTACATCAAAGCTACTAGATAAAAGATCACCATTTGATACCGTAATCCAGGGAGGAGCTTTAGGTTTAATAAGGATATAATAATATGCATGCATAATAATCTGAAGGTGTTTACATCCAATTATTAACTACATAAATGTTTGGTTCAGAGAAATACTATAGGATTTCTGAAAAGGAGAGACACATGTGAGTCAGAGTGGCCTAGAGACTCCATGAGTCATTGGTCTTAAGATGGATGATCCCTGAAGGGCGATGATGGAGTTGGCTGTAGGCATCAAAGATGAGCACTAATTGGAAATATGTCTGTAGATCTATAATGGTTTCTGCCTTAGGAGTTGCTATTGGTTCCTGCTGATTGCCTTTACCCCACTAGTGCACCCATCCCCAGCTCCCCTACATGTTGGCTATTAATGGCTCACAGCTGTTCTTTCTGTCAAGAATCCCTTTTGGCTAATAGAAGCTTCCTTGTTGAGAGGTTAAGGCCCTTCCCCTGTGGATGGTCACAGCTAATGACTGATACAAATCTGGCTCCTGGCCTCATTGCACTCTGTGGCACAATGCCCACTGCAGAGCTCCCTGTGGCATCTGGCTAAAGATAGACTCCACCTGAGACCACATCTTTGTTTAGCTCCTTGCCCTGTTCCATCCTTCTTCCCCCATCCTCTTCCTCCTGGGATCATTCTCTCAATAAATCAATTGCATGGGAGTCTCTGACTCAGACTCTTCTTCTAGGGACACAGGCCTAGTTCATGATAGATATTCAAGAAATGTTGAGTAAATTATGATTGAGGCAGTAGCAGCTCACTTGCTCATTTGCTTATTTGTTTTTTTCCTACTTTCAATAAATCCATGTTGAGTAACTGTTACAGATGCATTGCACAGTTATTTACAATATGGTATGAATACTGGTTTATTGCTAACAATATTACCTTGAACAAGTCACTTAACTTCTTTGAGCTTCTTTATATTCCTCCGAAATATAGGACTAAAATGTTTACTGTGTGGTTGATGGAATTAAATGAGATAATGTGTGTAATTTCCCCAGCTCCTAGTTGGGGTCCAATGTATGCTAAATGTGTTATTATGAGTGCTAAGATCATATTTCTTTACCTTAGGTCACAAGAGGAAGAATGTGGGGAAAGGGCAATAGCTAGAAATGTGTGTTTCTTATCTGTGCTTTCTATTTCTAAAATATTTTGAAGCTTATACTTCTAACAATGTCCTAGATGTTATGGAAATTCAACCTGAATCTTTATCGCCTTATTCAATTGTTACCCTGGTGCTAAATTTATCAACACTGATAGCTTATATGAAGAAGAAGGAAAGAAAAGGGATGGGGGCTGTGGCTGAGAGAAGAAATGAAAATGAAAGAGAAAGAGAAGAAAGACAAATACTGTTATCTGTAACCCAGAGTCCATGTCTGCTGATTTATCAAAAATTTCCTGGCAAGAATGACCTTTTACAGCAGCCTCTGGAGTTATTCCTCTCCTGTGGGAAATGGGAATTCAGCAAGCCCAGTAGCAGCTGCAGTACATAATAAAATGAAAAATTATCCTAACTAGCTTATTTCATGGAAAAGTACCGATTTGGAGCCACCCCATGTTATGTGACATATTTTGCACTACATCTTGGATTGCAAATATCCTGGAAAGAGTCTAGCAAGCAGACCACATGGCTTGGATATCCAGCACAGAGATTGGTGATCTAATCTTTCTTGAACCTAAAATTTATCTAATGGGAAAATTGGTAACTGAGCCTTACAAAATGCTATTAGTTCTTCTCTCATAACTGCCGAAAACAATAGTTTTTAATGCGACTGAAAATGCCAGTTTTCTGGAATCACCTGAGAGTGTGCCTTATTTTTTGCAAGGTATTATATCACTAGTAGCAATTACCACACATGGTTGTGATCTGTCACAGAACAGATTCTGTCCGTGTCAAAACATGGACATTGAGTGTGAGAGTCCCAGAATACTAATTTGTACACCTGTCAGATTTGTCACAGTGGTGAGAAATGGTGTTAAAATTGCTTTCAACATCTTAATTAGTGGTGGCCTTCCAGAGAAATGCAATATCTGCAGCTCATTTTTTTAATTTCTTGATTTGTTTTTCAACAAGACTATTAAAATTTAAATCATGATGATCATCAGAAAATGGTGTGCAATTTTTTTAATAGTTTATTGTCAAATTAGTTTCCACATAACACTCAGTGCTCATCTCCACAAGTGTCCTCCTACATGCCCATCCCCCACTCCCCCCACATCCATCAGTCCTCAGTTTTTGTCAGCATTCAAGAGTCTCTCATGGTTTGCTTCTCTCCCTTTCCCCCACCATTTCTGCCCTTCTTCTCCCCCTTGTTCCTCCGTCAAGTTCCTCCTAATCCTCCTATACGTGCAAACATATGATATTTGTCCTTCTCTGCCTGACTTATTTCGCTCAGCATAACACCCTCAAGGTCCATCCATGTGGCTACACATGGCCAGATTTCATTGTTTCTCATTGCCATGTAGTATTCCATGGTATAGATAAACCACATCTTCTTGATCCATTCATCTGTTGATGGACACTTAGGCTCTTTCCATGTTTTAGCTATTGTGGAGAGTGCTGCTATGAACATTGGGGTACATGTGCTCCTATGCATCAGCATTTCTGTATCCCTTGGGTAAATTCCTAGCAGTGCTATTGCTGGGTCCTAGGGGATTTCTATTGTTAGTTTCCTGAGGAACCTCCACACTGTTTTCCAGATGGGCTGTACCAGTTTACATTCCCACCAACAGTGTAGGAGGGTGCCCGTTTCTCCACATCCTCGCCAGCATCTAGAGTTCTCTGATTTGTTCATTTTAGCCACTCTGACTGGTGTGAGGTGGTATCTCAGTGTGGTTTTGATTTGTATTTCCCTGATGAGGAGGGATGCTGA
>NW_027532067.1:118103-118471 GCF_008692635.1 Crocuta crocuta
TATCGCTGAGCTCTCGAATTCTTCTTTCCTGTTCCTGGATCAGTTTGTCTCTTTTTTTGTCAGCTTCTTGTTTTTCTATAATGGTGTCTTCTAAATCACTTATTCTCCTTTCTGCCTCTTCAATCCGTGCATTGGAGTCCTCTAATTTATTATGTATCTCATTTATCGCAATTTTTAATTCTTCATGCCTATTTGTATTTTCCATTCTGTCTGTAGCCATAGTTTCTTTGATGTCCCCTATGTTTTTTTCAAGCCCAGCTATTAATTTTACCATTATTATTCTAAAATCTTGTTCACTTATGCTGCTGATATCTGTTTTGAGCAGTTCATTAGCTGTCATTTCTTCTTGGAGTTTCTTTGGAGGAGAG
>NW_027532067.1:118723-136115 GCF_008692635.1 Crocuta crocuta
TCTCAGTGGATTCTGCATCCTTTTTCTCCCAATCTCTCAGGTTTTGTAAGGTTTCCAATGGCTTCAGATCTTTTCTGTGTGATGTATGGGCGCGAGTGCAAGTACGGAGCTCCTTACTTCTCCGCCATCTTGCCCCCTCTCTCAGCTTTCTCTAAATTTCTGCCTCACAGCTGCTCTTTCTCTGCAGAGTGTTCTCCCAACATGGGACACACACACATACACATACACATACACACACACACACACACACACACACACCACATAAGGAAAGCAAACATTAAAAATAGCTAGACAATAAGAGACACCTATAGCCTCTCTGGGACTAGGTTTAATTCCTTTCTATGTATGAAATATTTCATCCCATGAAATGATGCCAGACGGCTGAAGTTTGTTTGCCATGAGACCCTTGCCCTTTCTGTGGTTCCCACCCCTCATTGCACAATGCACACTCCAAGCCTGCATCCAGAGAGAGCATTTGACTGGTTTGAGGCAGAGTCTGGCAGTTTTTAAAGGTCCCCCACAATATGCAGCATTATCTACACGTGTGCATTTTGTTTTTTAAATATTCTTAATTAATTGTGAGATCATTGGTTCTTTGTATATCATCTGGGTTTGAAAATGGTACCATGTTAATCTAGAGATCAAAAAGTTTTGAATTAATGGTGCCAAGTAGTTGCTCTCAGTGGTGACTGAGCAAAATACAGAACCAATATAAGAAGAAAAAGTAAATTCAATGCAATCAACTAGGTTCATTGTCCGAAATGCTAGCCACTGCCATGGCCCAAGAAAAAGCAGTGTGAGATTAAAAGGGGTGTGCTGGAGTCTGACCAGAGTACATATTTCAGCCAAGAGAACATAGGCACACAATCAAATCTCTGTATTTCATAATTTTCCTCGTCTGTAACCAATAGCACAATATCAACATAGTAGAGTTAGTATAATGATTAATTTTTAATTTTTTAAATGTTTTATTAATTTTTGAGAGAGAGAGAGAAAGAGAGAGAGCGAGCATGAGCAGGGGAGGGTCAGAGAGAGAGGGAGATACAGAATCCGAAGCAGGCTCCAGGCTCTGAGCTGGCTGTCAGCACAAAGCCCAATGCAGGGCTCGCACTTATGAACCATGAGATCATGACCTGAGCTGAAGTCTGATGCTCAACCGACTGAGCCACCCAGGTGCCCCAAATGATTAATTTTAAAAGTTGAGTACACTTTCTGGTATCTAATAAGCATTAAATACTAACAGTTATTCTTTTTTGATATTGTTGATTATACTGTTGAAGTCAGTTTATCTCAAACGGCATAATTAACGTCAAAACTATACATCATACTTGGTAATATAGGAAAGTTGCAGATAAAAATAAGTGAAAACCAAAACAATAAATACATCAAGCTGCAGAGAACATCCTCGGACATTCTGATGAGGGAAAGAGCATTCTTTGTTGGCCAAGGGAGAGTTCAAGGTGCTGGTGGGGCTTCTCCAGATGCCCCAGGGAGAGAGAGGGAACCAGATAGATAAAACTGATGAGGTGTAGAATGAGCCTTTCAGGTAGAAATGATGGCGATGCCACTGGGTGTGGTTAGAAGGGGATAGAAATGCTGCCAGGAAGCCAACCTAGGTCACTGGGCCACACAGGAAGCAACACGCCCTCCTGTTTCCCCCATCTGTGCTCAGGATGTAGATCTTCCCTGCCAAGGGAATGGACTGCACTGAGAACATTTGGGTCTGGAAACCACTCCAGGATTCCCTCAGACCAGAGGATCCTAATGGCTCTGACACCACAAGAGAAGTTGTGTGTGCATGGTAGAAAAGAGAACCTGTTCCTCTCTGGGGATTTCCAGAGGTCTGGATTTTGAGAAGCTAATAGCCAGAGAGTTAGAGGGAGAGCCCTAAGACCAGGAATGCCAACACCTTCTGAGTTTTGCAAGTGAGAAAGTGGCCAGATAACTTATTAGGCTGAGTAAATATTCATTAAAAATTATCACAAACTGAACTTAGAGTATACCTTGAGCAACCATCACAAATAGAAATAAAACCACATATTAGTGTATGAAAAAATGGGTGGAACATGACAGGTGGGTGAGCATATAATCTTTGGTCCAAACTAGGACACTTTTGAGAGAGAGAGAGAAGAAGCATTAAAAGGAAGTAAACTCTAATAGCTTTTTTAATTGGTTACAAATTAGTTGTATTATATGGTTGGAGCCATAAAATTGTCCTATTTAAAAAATATGTTAAAAATAAAAATTTTTCCAAAAAATAATCAATATAAATTAACACTAAAGCAAAATTTGAAAACACTTTTACATTGATCATTTGGGCATTTAAAAATAGCGCATCTTAAATATTTATTCTTAGTTTATATTTGTGTAGCTTAGCCAATTTTTAGTCATATCTTCAAGTCATTAGCATTTTTCTGAAGAATGTATTTTCTTTCCTTATGGGTTTTATATTGTTTTGTAAATGTTACTGAAGTGTAATATAAATACACAAAAATTGTACACCTGAAATTAATATTATAATCACTGTATATTTAACTAACTAGAGTTTAAACAAAAACCTTATTATTAAATAATTAAATAATTATTAAATAATATAATATTTAATATTAATTATAATATACAAATAATGACATATTTATAGATAAATAATTAATATATTAATTATTATCATTTAAATTATTAAATAATATAATAAAAACATGCTACTACCATATTTTTATTTATTTTTATTTTTTTTAATGGTTATTTATTTATTTTGAGAGCAAGAGAGACCGCATGGTAGAGGCAGAGAGAGAGGGAGACAGAGAATCCCAAGGAGGCTCTGGGCTATCAGTACAGAGCCCAACCTGGGGCTCAATCCCACAAACAATGAGACCATGACCTGAGCCGATATCAAGAGTTGGATGCTTAATGGATGGACCCACCCAGGCACTCCATATATTTATAAAAATGTATTAAGAAAATATCATTAATTAGATTTCTTTTGTGTTTTGTTTCTTGTTTGTTGCTTGTTTGTTTTACTTCAAGTTAGTTAACATACAGTGTAGTCTATACGAGTAAAGCCCAGTGATTCATCTCCTACATATGACTCCCAGTCCTCATCTGGAAAATTGCCATCCTTAATGCCCATCACCCACTTAATCCATGCCCACACACCCCCACTCACCCCTCCATCAACCTTCAGTTTGTTTTCTGTATTTAAGGGTCTCTTGCGATTGGGGCTCCTGCTTGGCTCAGTCGGGTAAGCATCTCACTTCAGCTCAGGTTATGATCTCACCATTTGTTTGAGCCTGCAGTGGCTCTCTGCTGTCAGTGCAGAGCCCACTTTGGATCTTCTGCCTCCCTCCCTCTCTGCCCCTCCCCTGCTCATGCTCTCTTTATAAATAATAAATAAATAAATAAATAAATAGAATATTTTCAAAAGGAGTCTTTTAAGGTTTTAAAAGTTAAAAAAATGATTTTTAGAATACAAACCAAAATTTAAAATACTTAAAACCATTACGATGAAATATATTAAACTTAAACCGTCAGAATACCAGAAGCCAGGACAATGGGTGCTTTCTGTAAAATAGAGTTATTCCTTCCAAATAAACTTTCTCTTATTAGAAATGCAAAACAAATATGCACAGATCATAAGTATATAGTTTGGTAAATTTTCACAAAATAAATACATCCACATAACCAGCATTCACATCAAGAAAAAGAATATTACCAACATCCCAAAGCCTTCTTTCATTGTCTTCTCCTCACTATTTCATGCAAAGACTCTCCTTGCTGCTAACGTCAGAGACTATTTTTGCTCAGTTTTGAACATCACCTAAATGCAATCATGCATCTTTCTTGTAATATCGTGTTTGTGATACTGGTCCATGTGGTCATGTGGGTTTGTTTGTTCTCATGACTATATGATGCAGGGATATATCACAATTTACTTGTTTATTTGTTTTACATTAGATGGATATTTGGGTTGTTTCCAGTTTTTGTTTCATGAATAATTCCACAATTAACAGTCTGATGTGTGTTCTGGGTGCATTTATCTTGAGTACTTACCTAGGGAGTACAATTCCTTACAATATATGTACATTCAGCTTTGATAGATATTGTCAACTGATGTTGCAAAATGACTGTACCTGTTTATACCACCTCTGTGTAAGGGTTCTAGATGCTCTGCTTGGAGGTTAACATGTGGTATTGTCTCTACTTTTCGTTTTAGCTATTCTTGAAGGTATAGAGCACTGCATCACTGTTCCAGTTAGATGTTGGTATATAACAAAACACCAAAACTTAGAAGCTTAAAATAACCACTATTTTACCACATGGAACAATTACATGGGTCAGTAGTTTGGCCAGGATCAGCAGGGTGTGCTTTTGCATAGTCTTCCCAGAGGACACTCATGCTGCTGTGGTCCTCCAGAGGCTAACTTGGATGGTCCAGAGTGGCCACACTCACATGGCTGACACTGGACAGCCAAGCTGTCCATATGTTTCCTCATCTTCAAGGGGGTTGCTTCACCTGGTGGAAACAGCATTCCAAGGAGGCACACATCACTTCTGCTACCTTCTTCCTGAAGCAAGTTGTAAAGCCATCCTGGATTCAAGTCCTCTGAGATCTTGTATGTAAATATATTGTACTCCTGGAAATAAATGCTATCTTTTTTATGGGAGAAAAACACAAATTCTCATTTCAAAGAACCATGCCTACAGAGATATAAAAGGTCAATGAAGTCATGTTTGCAAGCAATCTAACAGCAGTTATTGTTTATTAATTTACATTCCCTTGGATTAATGGATTTTAGCACGTTCTCACAAGTTCATGGCCCTTACCTACTTTTGTTAAGTGCCTGTTTAAGTCTTCTGCCCATTAAAATATGTTATACATATTTTGGACAAATATCTCTTGTTAGACATATCTGCTGTTATATATTCTGTGCTCTATACACTGGCCTTTTCACTCTTAATAGTGTCTGTCCTCTAATAAATGTAAATTATTAATTTTAATGTACTTCTTGTTAGCAATTTTTCTTTAAAAATTGCAGTTTTTTCCCCTCTTTGAGAAACATTTGCCTACCAGAATACCTGAAGATATATTTTAAATTTTATTCTTAAAGTTTTATATTTACATGAGCAATCCACCTGGAATCGATTTTTGTGTAAACTGGGAAGTAGAGGGTCAAGATTCATTATATTTTCCATATGATAGCCAATTAATTCAATACAATGTATTTAACACAGTACTTCAGAGTGTCACCTTTGCCATAAAGTAGATGACTGTGTATGTGTGTGTCTGTTTGTGAACTCTCTATTTTTACAATTTACCTATTTGCCTATGACAAACTTATTTATTGTATTTTTATAAGGCTCCTTATCTGATATTTCAAGCCCTCCAGAATAGTCCTCTGCCCTTGAAAATTGTTTCAGTTATTCTTGGTTCTTTGCATGTCCCTAAACATTTTAGAATTAGTGTGTCATTTCCTGAAAACAAACAGCTGGGATTTTGACTGAGATTGTATCGCATAAACAATTTGTGAAGAAATGACATCTTTGCAATATCAAGTCCTCCATCCCACAAACATGCCATATCTCTCCACATATATCGTTCATCTTTAATTTATAGTTAATAACATTATATAGCCCTCTGTGTAGAGGTATTGAACATCTTTCATGACACTCCTAATTATTTCATTTTTTTTTTTAATTTCTAGGAGAGAGAGAGAGACAGCGTGAGCAGGGGAGGGTCAGAGAGAGAGGGAGTCACAGACTGAAACAGGCTCCAGGCTCTGAGCTGGCAGCCAGCAGAACCCGACGCGGGGCTCGAACCCACGAACCGCGAGATCATGACCTAAGTGAAAGTCGGACGCTTAACCGACTAAGCCACCCAGGCGCCCCAAATTATTTCATTTTTAATTGAAATTTTATGAGACATACATTTACAAGAAATGATAATAAAACGATCCTTTCTATAATTAACAAAGGTCCCCTCAAATGTAATATTTTACAAAATTACAATACAGTATGACAACCAAGACAATCCATTGATCCCTTATTTCCCCAGTTTTACTTGTACTCTTTTATGTGGGTATGTGCATTGAGTTCTATACAATTTTATCATAATTATAGTTTTGTGTATACACTACCGCTGTCAAGATATATCAGTTCTATCACCACAAGGATCCCTTGTTTTTCTATATATAACCATATCTGCCTGCTTCATCCCATTCACCTCCTTGTCCCTAATCCCTGACATTAACTAATCTGCTCTTCATTTCTAAAGTAATGTCATTTCAAAATCTTGACATTTACAACAATGTGGTTGGAGCTAGAGAGTGTAATGCCAAGTGGAATAAGTCAGTCAGAGAAAGATAAATACCATGATTTCACTAATATGTGTAATTTAAGAAACAAAACAAATGATCATGGGGGAGGGGGAGAGAGACAGAGAGAGACAGAGAGAAAGAGAGAGAGAGAGAAGCAAACCAAGAAACCTACTCCACTCTAGAGAGCAAACTGACAGTTACCAGAGGGGAGGTAGGGGATGGGTCATAGAAGGGATGGGAATTATACATGGAAGTGCTGGATCATTAAATTGTACACCTGAAACTAATATTACACTGTATATTAACTAGTGGAATTTAAATAAAAAGTTTTTAAAATGTCATTTCAAAAAGTTATATAAGTGGAATCACACATTTTAAAATTAGCATTTTTTTACCAAGCAAAATTCCATGGAAATTCATTCAATTGTTACATCTATCAATAGTCCATTCATTTTGATTGCTGAGCAGTATCTAATGGTATGCAGATAACATAGTTTATTCAACCATTCACCTGTTTAAAAACATCTTGACTGCAGCTGTTGGTTATTATGACTAAAACTTCTATGAATATTTGTGTACACTTATGTACAAATTTTTATAACTCTGTTTTCATTTCTTTTCATTTCTAAGGGTACAACTGTGGGGTTGCATGATGATTACATATTTAATTCTATAAGAATTGAGCAACAATTTTCTAGGGTGACTGGATCATATAATATACAAATAGCAATATAAGTGGGATCCAGTTGCTTCCCATTCTCACCATTTTAGGGGCATTGCCACAATTTTATTTTTAATTTTTAGACTCTCTGATATGTTTGTACTGATATCTCATAGTGGTTTTAATTTGCATTTCCTTGGTGGCTAATTAGGCTGAGCATCATTTAATGAGCTTATTTGCCACCTGTATATCCTCTCTGGTGAAATTTCTGTGCTTGTCTTTTGCCCATTTTCTAATTATTTTTTCTTTACCTGTTAAATTTTTAGAGTTCATTATATAATCTAGATATTAGTATTTTGTGGGATATGTAGTTTTCAAATAGTTCCATCCAGTCTGTAGCTATTCTTTCATCATTTTCACATGGGCTTTGCAGAGCACAAGTTTTTGAGGTTTTTGTAATGTCCAATTTATCAACTTTTCTTTCTTTAATCATTTCTGAATATTGTGCTATTTTCTATGAATTATTTAATCAATTTATATTTAATATAAATATTGATATGTTTGGTCTTTCATCTTACTATTATTTTCAATATGACTCAATTCTTTTATTTCCCCTTTCGACTCTTTATCTTTTCTTAGATTAATTAGGCATTTATTATTTTTTTCTATAAACTACTACTCATGCATTCTTTCAGACTTTATCCTATATATTTTAAATGCATTCTCGACTTATTGTTAACTATGATTAGTCATTTTATCTTTTCTCCAATAATTCTGAAACCTCAGAACATTTTACTTCATTTAACAGCCCCTATTTTTCTGCTAGTCCACTCAAAAATTTTAATTCTCATATATTATAAACTCATGGTACATCACCACTGCTGCTCATGCAGCCAATGGCTGCAGTGGTGATGTACCGTGATATCAATATCAATATCAATATCAATATCAATATCAACATATATCAATGTTTCCATATTGATTTATTTATGTATTTATTTATTCCTCTTCTATTGCTCTTAATATATTTTTTCCTGTAATTCCTGTGGGGTCATTATCTTTGTGCTTAAAAAAAAAATCTTCATTTGGGGTTACTGGGTAGTTCAGTTGGTTAAGAATCCCACTTTGGCTCAGGTCATGATCTTATGGTTTGTGGGTTCAAGCCCCACATTGGGCTCTGTGCTGACAGCTCAGAGCCTGGAGTCTGTTTCAGATTCTGGGTCTCCTTCTCTCTCTCTGCCCCTCCCCCACTTGCCCTCTGTGTCTGTCTCTCTCTCTCACACTCTTTCAAAAATTGAATAAACATTTGAAAAAAAATTTAAATCTTCACTTGGATTTGTTTCTTTCTTTTTTTTTTTTTGGTACAGTTCTGTTAGCAAGAATTTCTCTCAGTGTTTAATATAATTTAACTGATAAAATAGTTTTTCTAATAATGGAGCCAATTCATTTTTAGCTATCACTTTACTCTTAGCATGGACGCAAGAAATATTGGAATTAAAACTTAGATTACTTTAGGGGCACTTGGGTGACTTAGTCGGTTACGACTACAACTCCAGCCCAGGTCATGACCTCGTGGTTCCAGCCCCGCGTCAGGCTCTGTGCCTACAGCCCATAGCCTGGAGCCTACTTTGCAGGTTCTGTCTCTTCTTTCTGTCCCTCCCCTGCTCATACCGTGTGTGTCTCTTTGTCTCAAAAGTAATTAAAAACCATTAAAAATAGATTATTTTATAAAATGAGTCAGTTTGCCTAAATGAAAAGTCCTGCTTGAGTAACATGTAAATGTTTCTTCTTCAGATATATTTGTTAATACATCATCTTCCAGTGCAGTCTTCTTAAAATGATCACTAACTTTTAAAATAGGTATTGATACATCTTCTGCCAACTTTTGTCTTCTGGTTTTTATGTGACTATTTATACTACTATGGCCCTAATGATTGCTTTGTCAGCATTTTGTGCATGTTTATTAACATTCTTGAGAAATTAACTGGTACTTACTTTGTCCTTATTTATTTATTCTGATGTTTTGAGCTTATTGCTTCTGAAAGTGTTTTTGCTCCTAAAACTTTTTCTGAAAGCATTACCAAGCAATACAATTAAGAAGTAGTTTCAGTGGCACCTGGATGGCTCAGTCAGTTAAGTGTCCAAATTCGGCTCAGGTGATGATTTTGTGGTTGGTGGGTTTGAGCCCCACATCGGATCTGTGTTGGAAGCTAGGAGCCTTGAGCCTGCTTCAGATTCTGTGTCCCCCTCTATCTTTACCCATCCCCTGTTCATGCTCTGTCTCTCTGTCAAAAATAAATAAAACATTTTAAAAAAAAGAAGTAGTTTTGGAAGATGTAAAAAACAAAAAATAGGAAGAGCCTTCAGACCTTTGTCTACATCCTTAATGGCCAGTCTCATCATTGTTATTTTATTTTTTATCATATTAGAGATGAATTTAATTTACTGTTACATCTGTTTCCACAGAGCCTACTGACTGGCAAACCTAGAGGTTTGTACAGCTCCCAGGGCGCTAAACAGTGTGACACATTCAAGAGACTGGCTGCAGCAGCAGCTTTAACTATGTCTGCAGGCACCATAGACACTGCAAGAGATTAACAGTCTCTTGCCAATGCAAACCATTTTGTCAGCATGCTTTCTGCATACTGACCTCAAAAAAGGAGGTTTTTGTTATGGCCTTGAAAAGATTAACCAAAAGGGGCAAAAGTTGTTGCCAGTGGTTTCAGTTTTAATCACGTACTCAATTGGAAAACTCTGTTTACTGCATATACTTTTCATAGATGCATTTCATAGATGTATCTTATTCATACAATGAAAGCATGGCAGAAACAGGAATTACAAAGTTCAGCTTTACCAAACCCAACCTGAGTTATTTTAATGCAACTATTAATAATCAGGGCTGTTAAAATCTAAAATATAAATTCTAACCGGATAAAATGCCAAGACAATGGTAGTGAAGATTTGTGGTCACCAAGGACTCATAGAAGAGGTTCAGCAGAATGAGATAAACACATGGAAAAAAAGGTCCAAGTAGAAGTAATGAGGTAATTTTCACAGTAATAAGGTGATCAAGGACTACCACTCAATGCAAGAGGAAGGAACTCAAGGTTTCTATTAATTATCCACATATCTGATATTGGTTTGCTCTATATTACTCTTTGAATTAACAGTTCAAGTGTTTCCTTTTTTAAGGTTAAGTCATTCTCAGCAAGTATTCTTAATCCAAGAATCCATTTATCAGCTATTGTTATGAGTAAGCACTTAAGTATCCCTAGTGCCAAGCAGGATCAAAACTATATGAGAACTGCCTATGGAGTATTGAAATATCTAAGTCGGCCACATATTACCTCAGCAAAGACAAGGAGACATATGTGGTCACAGGTAAGTTTTAATTCCTGAAATAAGAGTGTATCTGAATAAAACGGGTTGTGAGATATCAGGTTGGAAAGTAAATTAGAAGGGTATCACACGGCAAATGAAAAGATTGGAACATTGATCCTTAGGCACAGTGAGTTGTTGAAAGATTGGGCTAGTGGCACTAGCACCGTATATTGGAAGAAGATGAATCTGGTAAAGATGTAAGGACAGGATGGAGGGCAAGATGGAGGGAAATCATGAAGGCAGTGTCACTCATTAGGAGCCCTAACAATCGTTCAAGAGTGAGGCAACAAAATTAAGGAGTTGCTTTTCCTCTAATATTGGATTTACTTTGTATTTTTAAATTTCACTACTGACTGAAAGTTTTGTGACAGAATAAAAATATGCAGGCTGGAGCTCATTTGATATGAACAGACTGGACTCCAGAAGTTCTCTGTGTTTACAATTCTACTATTCGATCATCAGTCATTTCAGGGGTAAAGGCTTTCACCTGCCGATCATATTACTCTGCCAACAGTGCCGAGTTTCCCTGGAAGGTAGAAACCCACACTGACAATGAACAGTTCTTACTGAATTGGATGACTTCCTCACCCTAGGTGAGTTCTTTATCTTAGAAGTTTCACTGAGAATGGCTCAATCTAAAACAAGAAATGTGAGTAAGACCCCATGGGAGAAAGGAGAAGAAAGAAGAACCCTTTTTCATTTTATGCTGGTTGCTTTAACATCTCATTTAATTCCTCAGTATTAGAACGTGGGTATTATAATATCCATCAACATATAAAGAAATTAAGATTTGTCCTAAATTAAATAAGATGATAAAGCAAGTAGTTGGCAGAGCAAATATTCTAGGCCAGATGTAATTAATTATGGATTTTATATATTTTCCATCACTGAGCTGTCTCTTGTGGACAAAAACAGAAGAAAAGGAATAAAAGAGAATCTTGATTTTCATGTAGTTATCACTGTAATTATAAACCAGAAAAATCTATGTCTCTTTCTTCTTCCATTTAGGTATAACTTAGATTAACTAATTTATTGTTACCTGAATATATACAGTATGCCAATTTAGAGCAAGAATAAAGAAATGCAACATTTACATCTAGGATCATTTAGGTCTATATATTGTATGTATATAATATATATAATCATTTGTGATTAGTCACTGCCTATGCCATTCTGATATTAGTAATTATACTCTAAGGAAACAATTTTTTCTTTTTCAAAGGAAATCATAGAATTCATAATAAGCTTCACCAAGCATAAAGAAAGCATATGACACTCTCATCATGATGACATGAACACAACGATGAAATATGGTGAGTGGGACCATGAGTGGGAACAAATGAGCTCCACCAACACAGAACTCTGCTGAGGATTGCAGCACAAAAGAGTCTTCTCCCCGTCCTTTGCCTGCCCACCTGCCACCCAGCATACCAAATATTCTCTGACTCCAGTTGTGCTAATATACTTTGCATGCCTGAATTCGATACTCTCCATACCACTGCCCTTAGAAACTGATCGTTACACTGAGTTCTCCTGTTAGGACACTGGGTGTTCCCCCAAAACACTGGTTTATTAAGCAGGTCCCTGCCATTCTTCACTCATGGTTGCTTCTAGTAGAGCCTTACTGAACGTGCATTGAGACCTCCAGGAGAATGTTCATTTGGTACCCACATGCCAGTATGGTACATATAGGAAAGGAGGGTTAGTTCATATGTCATATTTCATCATCAATCACCCAAACAAGAAAGTAATTGCCATAGGACAGAGCTGAAGAACTCACAATGTGTGAGAAAATCTGGGCTCTGGTGTACCCAAGCCCACAGAAAGGAGAAGGACTGATTGTTGGGACACTGAATGAAGAACAGAGAGTTCAGACAGAGCTGAGCACCATTAATAATCCACTTTCATGCCATTGGGAGCACGACACTAAATGATTGAAGACACTCTTCTGCCACAATTCAATGAATACATGATTTTAACAGAATCCATGCTTTTTCTTGTAATCCATTCAATGATGTTCTTTAGTCATTCATTTTATAAACAGTCTTTAAATTATTCACATATGCTGGACAATATTCCATCCTTTTAGAGTTACCAGGAAAATATAACAAATCACAATGAGATATCACTGCACAACTACCAGAATGGCTGAAATTAAAATTTTAAATATGGGAGCATATTTTCAGAAAAAGGGAAAATGTGTTCACTGCTTATGAGAACTAAAATTGATATACTCACTTTGGAACACTGTTTGCACTCTCCATTAAAGCTAAGTGTCTAAGTGTCTGCATACCATATGACAAAGAAATTTCACCCCTAATATATATTCAGCAAGTGGATAATCATGTCACTAAAAGATATAATCAAATATGTCCCAAAGTGGAAACAACCCTTAAAAGATGGATAAAGAAATTGTGGTACTTTTATACAATGGAATACTACTTATCAAGGAAAACAAACAAAATAAAATTACCCTCTATAATACAGGTGAGTTTCACAGACAACATTCCTTGAAAGCAAACAGCACATAGGAGTGAATACTGAATTATTGCATTTCTATAAAATTCAAAATTAGTATAACCAATGTATGATGTTTGATAAAGACAGTGTTTACTGTGGTAGGACAAAGGGTTTAGTGAAGAGACAAGAAGGGGGCTTCTGGGATGCTGGTGATATTGTTTTCTATATTAGTTACATGGATGTGTTACTTTATGATAACACTCTGAGCACTTGTAACTTATGCAATTTTCTTAGGTATTAAAATCCAAGTTAAAAATGCTTATTAAAAGGAAGAAATGAAATGAAAAACAGAAAATGCAAAGGATATGAAATGTTTTATTATTTAAAAAAGATAAACAGTGTTTGGATGTGTGAACTCAGACATCTCAGAAAGGTGTCCTAGGATGCACTCAGAGATCTTTACCCAGTGGACTCAAAGTCACAGACAACTTTTCTCCCTGGAGTTATGGAGTCTCTCTAAAAGTTTCTAAATAGTCCTTATCTAGATTCCTCACCTTGCAAAATGTCTTCTAGAGGGTTGTCAACTATCGGAACATGAAGGTCTCATATGTTGTTCAAAGTGTTGGTGAGAATGGGAAACAATGCTTCTGACATCTACGTGTTGAATCACTGACTTCTGACATCTACCTGCTGAATCACTGGTTCAAAATTTCCTCTTTATCTTTGGTTTTCAGAGGTGTGAAATATGTTGTGGCCATGGCCAGCTGTGACTTTAGTTTTCAATTATTTATTGTTTCTGACTTCTGGTCTTCAAGGATCTTTTATTTTATTGTATGCTACTAATTTTGGAACATTTGCAGTGTTGTTTCCCCAAATATGTCTTCAGACATGTTCTTTTCTCTTTCTGGGATTCTAATTGTGTAAAACCACTTGATATTGTCCCCCAGCTTTTGGATGTACTCTGTCCCATTTTTTTTCCGCTTCATTTCTATTTGTGTACCAGTTTGGGTAATTTCTATTAGCCTGTCTTCAAGTTCCTTGATTATTTTTTAACTTTGTCAACTTTTCTGCTGAGCCCACTGAAGGTACTCTTCATGTAAATCATCTGTGCTTCTGACTGCTCACATTTCCAAATGATTCTCATTGCCATCTCTTGCTGAAATTGCTTACCTGATCTTGCATGTTTTCTATCTTTTCCATTTAGTCATCATTACTTTAAATTATCTGTCTGAGAGCTCTAATATCTGTGTTCTATCTGAGTCTGGTTCTGCTCATTGCTCCTTTGCAGCCCTCCTCATTTTTGTTGCAATCTAGACCTGTAGTTGAGGAGAGTATATACTGAGGTAAATATTTTTTATACTTACTGATGAGTGCAACTTCTCTTCAGCTAGGCCTTCAGTTAATCAAGTGTTAATCACGTTTAAAGCCAGTTAGGCTTGGTTTAAAGTTTATTGTTAGTCCTGGTGCACTAAAGATTCAAATCACTTGATTCCCTATAATTGTCTCTCTTAGTTTAGGGTCCTCTTGTTATACTGTTCCCCAGAGACTGTCTTTCTGTCTCAGCTTTTCTAGATATTATTTTAACCTAACACTTGTTAACATGGAAGTGAAGGGTGGACAAGAGGTTGGGTATGCTTTTAATGCTTTCCTTAAGCCTCAGTCTTAGGCAGGAGGTATAAATCTGTTTTGGGATGTGGACTTCACAAGTGATCTTTCTCCCACTAGATGAATTCTGGTCCTAGCATATATCCTTCCCTGTCCCCCAGGGGAAGAATATTGTTTTCTTCCACAATCCCTCTTACCTTCCACAGCTAAAGTGAGTTGACAGGAGTATCCTTAGGCTGCAGTTTGGTTATTTTTCTCTAAAGTTTAAGACTATCTGTCCATGGCAGTGACTAGTTTGGGCAGATTTAACTGTGGTTGCTATTCGCTTCCCTCAACCAAACCACAGGGAAAAACTTCTCTGGGGTCTTCACAATCACCCCAGCAGGATGGAGTCTAAGGACCTGAGGAGTTCCTGGAGAAAGAGTCCACAAAAGGGTATGACAATCCTTCTGGCCTCTGACCGTAGACTCTTTTACACTCATGCTAGCTCACAATTGGCCTTTAGAAAATGTTTAAACTTTTCTAGTTTAATGTTTTTAGTGGCATGGTTTCTGAGCCAGGAAAATTATCTGGCTTTGACTCATTGAAAGATACTCTCTCTCTCTCTGTAGACTATAGGTTAACTATTTGCCATACGACCTCAGTTCTCTGACTCCAAATAAAAGGCATTAACTTGCAGTTTATCCAGCTTATTTCTTGTAGTAAGGGAAAGAGTGATATGCTTTTTAGAATATCTTTATATCTTAAAACTGAAACCTATTGAGCCTCAATGCATGTAACAATTCCTTAATAGTTCAGTTTGAACAACTCCAAATAATCTAGATACATTTGACCAGAGAGGCATTACTATAATTATATGTAGAAACATATTCTGTTTCTCTAGAGTAAGTCATCCTTCCAGAGGTGGCCAAATAAGTTGAAAAAGCACAAACAGATTCTCAAATAAGCATTCTTCTGTAGAAATAGATAATTTTACCTACCCATAGAATACAAAGAATTTTCAATAATATTTCAATTATTAATAAAATTGATCTTAGATTTGAAAATAATGTAAAGTACAATAAATAAATATTAAAGTATAATAACTAAATAATCTTCAAGTATATTTTAAAGACTTTCAGAAGAAGAATAAATAAAAACATAAGCTGTGGACTACTTAGATATTAGAAAAGGAAAAGGAACTATTATATATAAACATAAGGTATAAAATCAAAGCTATATGTAGAAAACAATTCAAGTCCAGGAATACCTGGTAGAATGAATATAACTAAAGTAACTTTTTAACCAAAAAATCTGAAAAAAAGATTATCAAGTAAGACTCATGTCTTTCAATACATAAAAACCTGATACCGCTTTCTTCTGTACTCCTAATGTCAGATGTGAATTCTGCCATTATTCAAACTTGAAGCCCCTGTAGAGAATATGTTGTTACTCTCTAGTAGCTTATAGGATAATTTCTTGTGTTTTCATAAGTTTTTTTAATAGTTTAGTGTCAAGTTGGTTTCCATATAACACCCAGTGCTCATCCCCACAAGTGCCCTCCTTCATGCCCATCACCCCCTTCCCCTCCCCCCCCACCTGCCCTCCGTTTGTTCTTGGCATTCAAGAGTCTCTCATAGTTTGCCTCCCCCCGTCTCCCCAATTGTTTTTCCCCTTCTTCTCATCCATGATCCTCCGTGAAGTTCCTCCTAATTCTCCTATATGTGCAAACATATGGTATTTGTCCTTCTCTGCCCGACTTATTTCACTCAGCATAACACCCTCCAGTCCATCCATGTTCCTGCACATGGCCAGATTTCATTGTTTCTCATTGCCATGTAGTATTCCATTGTATAGATAAACCACATCTTCTTGATCCATTTGTCTATTGATGGCCACTTAGGCTCTTTCCATGTTTTGGCTACTGTGGAGAGTGCTGCTATGAACATTGGGGTACATGTGCTCCTATGCATCAGCACTCCTATATCTCTTGGGTAAGTTCCTAGCAGTGCTATTGCTGGGTCCTAGGGGAGTTCTATTGTTAATTTTTTGAGGAACCTCCACACTGTTTTGCAGAGGTTTTTTTTTTACATTTTGTAAATGTACCAGTTTACATTCCCACCAACATTGTAGGAGGGTGCCCGTTTCTCCACATCCTCGCCAGCATCTAGAGTTCTCTGATTTGCTCATTTTAGCCACTCTGCCTGGTATGAGGTGGTATCTCAGTGTGGTTTTGATTTGTATTTCCCTGATGAGGAGAGACGCTGAGCATCGTTTCATGTGTCTGTTGGCCATCTGGACGTCTTCTTTGGAGAAGTGTCTGTTCATATTTTCTGCCCATTTCTTCACTGGGTTGTTTGTTTTTTGGGTGTGGAGTTTGGTGAGTTCCTTATAGATTTTGGATACTCACCCTTTATCCGATATGTCATTTGCAACTATCTTTTCCCATTCTGTGGGTTGTCTATTAGTTTTATGGATTGTTTCCTTTGCTGTGCAGAAGCTTTTAATCTTGATGAGGTCCCAATAGGTCATTTTTGCTCTTGATTCCTTTGCCTTTGGGGAAGTGTCAAGTAAGAAATTGCTGCGGTGGAGGTCAAGGAGTTTGCTTCCTGCTTTCTCCTCTAGAGTTTTTTTTGGTATCCTGTCTCACTTTCAGGTCTTTAATCCATTTTGAGTTTATTTTTGTGTATGGTGTGAGAAAATTATCTAGTTTCATTCTTCTGCATGTTGCTGTCCAGTTCTCCCAGCACCATCTGTTAAAGAGATTGTCTTTTTTCCATTGGATACTCTTTCCTGCTTTGTCAAAGATTAGTTGGCTGTACACTTTTGGATCCAAATCTGAGTTCTCAATTCTATTCCATTGGTCTATGTGTCTATTTTTGTGCCAATACCGTACTGTCTTGATGATGACAGCTTTGTAGTAGAGGTTAAAGTCTGGGATGGTGATACCTCCCGTTTTGGTTTTCTTTTTCAATATTACTTTGGCTATTCG